>NC_141626.1:17757586-18055086 GCF_047967505.1 Dipteris shenzhenensis
ATATATAGATAGATAGATAGATACATACATACATACATACACACACACACACACACACACACACACGCGCACACATGTATACACATATAGATATATATGTATGTATATACATACATATATACATAATTACATACATACATCAAAATTAGGACCCCATTGGTTGCCTATTTCATGCATTTTGTTGTCTCATGAGCATAAGAACAAGCACTTGTGTTCCTTACCTTTCTTTGCAATGGGGGTCTTGATTTTGGGGGAGGTATGCCAAAAATTGATAAACACCATTATTTGATTAATATAGTTTTAGTTGATGGAGAAAATGGACATGAAAACCATCTAAATTGGATCTTGCCATTCGATTTGATATATGACATGACCCCATTCGGATATGCAAGTCCAAGTATGCGGGGTGCTACTTTTAGGGCTTAAATGCCTAAAATAGGCAGCGCGTTAACGCGCTCCCTATTTCATGCATTTAGGCCTCAAAAGTAGGACCCCATTGTGTTGCCAATGGGGTTCTACTTTTGAGGCCTAAATGCATGAAATAGGCAGCGCCTTAACGCACTGCCTATTTCAAGCATTCAGGCCCTAAAAGTAGGACCCCGTATCTTTTGACTTACAAATCCAAATGGGGTCATGTCATATATCAAATCAAACGGCAAGAGCCATTTTAGATGATTTTCATGTCCATTTTCTCCATATATCAAAATTGTATGCATCAATATATACATATATGCATTAACATATACATACATACATATATATATATATATATATATATATATATAGAGATGTATGTATGTATGTACATGCATATGTATACATACATACATACATACAAACATTAAAAATAAGACCCCATTGGTTTCCCATGTCATGCATTTTGTTGTCTCATGAGCATAAGAACAAGCACTTGTGTTCTTTACCTTTCTTTGCAATGGGGGTCTTGATTTTCGAGGGGTATGCCAAAAATTGATCAACAACATTATTTGATGAATATAATTTTAGTTGATGGAGAAAATGGACATGAAAACCATCTAAATTGGATCTTGCCATTCGATTTGATATATGACATGACCCCATTTGGATATGCAAGTCCAAAGATACGGGGTACTACATTTCTCGAGGGGGTCACTCATCACATGTAACCCTATCACGTGAGTTCAACAGAAGGATATTTTTTATTCCTAAAATTTACAGAAATAAATATACATAAGGGACTAATTTAAATAGTTTTGGAAAAAATTTACAGATTTGTATAGAAAAGGGGTACATTTTATTAATGAAAAAATTTACAGATAAGGGATTTTAAATATAGGCCTTGAATGCACGTGATATAGAGGGTTTATACATAGTGACCCCCCCGAGCTACATTTAGGGCCTGAATGCCTAAAATAGGCAGCGCGTTAACGCACTGTCTATTTCATGCATTTAGGCCTCAAAACTAGGACCCCATTGTGTTGCCAATGGGGTCCTACTTTTGAGCCTAAATGCATGAAATAGGTAGCATGTTAACGCGCTACCTATTTTAGGCATTCAGGCCCTAAAAGTAGGACCCCATATCTTTAGACTTACAAATCCAAATAGGATCATGTCATATATCAAATCGAATGACAAGAACCAATTTAGATGGTTTTCATGTCCATTTTCTCCATATATCAAAATTGTATGCATCAATATATACATATATGCATCAACATATACATATACACATATACATACATACATACATACATACATACATACATACAAACACACACACACACACATACATACATACATACATACATACATACATACATACATATATATATATATATACAGACATATATATATATATGTATGCATGTATGTATGTACATACATATATACATACATACATACAAACATCAAAAGTAAGACCCCATTGGTTGCCTATGTCATGCATTTTGTTGTCTCATGAGCATAAGAACAAGCACTTGTGTTCCTTACCTTTCTTTGCAATGGGGGTCTTGATTTTGGTGGGGTATGCCAAAAATTGATCAACAACATTATTTGATGCATATAGTTTTAGTAGTTTTAGTACACATACATACATACATGTGTGTGTGTGTGTGTATAGACATACATGGATGCATGCATGCATGCATACATACATACATACATACATACATACATATTAATGCATATAGTTTTACTAGATGGGGAAAATAGGCCCCACTCCGATTTTTGTGGAGAGACACAACTAGACAAATAGAGCAAGTCCAAGGGGTTGCTAGGGACACCCCCCCGACAAATGGAGATGCCCGGTATGCAATTTTAGCACCAATTTTGGGATGTAAGCTGCATAGTCATGTCGAAAAAAAGTTGTCAATTCTTGCATTAAATGTAGGGTGGTGAATATATCCTATTCCGTCATGGGGCCGGAGAAGACAGAGGCAAAAAATTGAACCTCCAAAAAGACTTCTTTTACCAGTCTATGGGGACCGGCTCTTACTAGTGTTGAGAGTGGACAAGACAGCTACCGTTGGTGTGATATGGGAATCTCCCAGTCTACAATTTTAGCACCAAGTTTGAGATGTAAACTACATAGTCAAGTCCAAAAAAGTTGTGTCAAATTCTTGCACCTGCAGAAGACGGAGGGAAAAAATTGAACCTCCAAAAAGACTTCTTTTACTGGTCTATGGGGCCTAGCTCTTACTAGCATTGAGAGTGGACAAGATAGCTACCGTTGGTGTGATATGGGAATCTCCAAGTCTCAAGTTTTGGGGTACATGAAATTAGATCATGCTAACGGTAACTCTAAGAGGTTCCAAAGGCAGGCAACATTCTTCATCATAGCTAACTCAAATGCAAGGCAGTGAAAATGCCAGGAGAGTTGCTAGGTAGCATTGATTTTGGGAAGGGATATGATGATACTTTGTTGTGTTATGTAGGATATTAATTTCCATTAAATTTGGGACATGTTTGATATAACTTCATAAAATCCTAAGTCATGAAATGAATACATTACAAGTTCAAGCATAAATAATAGTCGTGAAGTTAATGCATTAAATATTCAAGCCTAAAGAAGAATTAATCAAGACCTAATGCACCGTACCAGAGACTTTGGCCTTACCCTCATTCCATAGACGCCAACATAAGGCCAAAATTTTCATTCTTAAGAATATGTGGAAAGACCTTACATTTGGCCCACTTTTGGTGAAAAAATTTCATTCTAAAGAAAAGGTGGAGTGAAATTGTGTTTGATAAATACAAATCAATGTTCAAGTTTGGACATAAATAAAGGTATCCTTTTGAAGATATTGGAACACATGAGAGAAATAATATTGAAGATACATGAATTTTTAGACATACTATTAAAGACAAATGAACATATAATGGATGAAATCCTATTGATGATACATGAATTTTCAATAGAACTGTTATTCAAATATTTGATGGATTGAATGTAACTTTAATACATTATCCCTTTTACAAGGGTGTTTGATTTTGAGGCTTGAAACATAAGAATGAATCTGTGTTGAAGCCTAGTGGTTTGTTAAGGATATGTGAAACTTAAAGTAAAAGTACTTACAATGGAAGGGATTATATCAAGATCCTATTAAGGACATGTGAACATATAGTAGAATAATCCTACATAAAATCAGTGGATCAAACTTAATGGCTCAAAAGCAAAAAAGGATGATGGTGCAACCTAGGGGCTACTCTACGGCACTATGGCAGCAATCTTTGTAGTTACTATCAAAGGTAGTGTAACTTTTTTGTCAAGGAAAGAGACGCGAACCACTCCACATGACCTAGTTCTGTATGACCTAGGTTGCACCGACTTGTTTCTTTCATGGATAAAAAGTGACCCTTAGGTTATGCTATAGCACTCCCTTTTTTGGTCCATTATTATAGCACAATTGGGGCCTTTTGACCTAATACTAGCTACCCATCAAATATTTGTTGTAGATGTTAGGGGTAATTACCAAACTACTAGTGGTAGTTTTATCACCACCATTAGTAATTTTATTTGAGTGTTCCTTAATGGTAGTTCTCCTACTACTACATACAATATTACCAATAGTGGTCCTAATCCCAATGATAGTACACATGATATTATTACGACCATCCAACTTTAATCATCATTATATCTATGAATGCATATATATAGGTCTATCTATATCTATACCTATTTATTCCTCATCCAATATGTTTGTATTTATTTTTGGTGCTTTGCTTACTTTGAAACTAAAGATAATGTGATTTCATTATTGTTTGCATTCTTGTCAAACATGAGGAGTTGGAATGCATAAGACATGGGAGGCACATTATAATTTCTATGCAGATTTGAGCCATTGAATAGCCTATTGATTCTGATTGTTTTCTTTCTTATTAAATCCTTAATTTGGTTATTTCACACCGAACATCGCCATATCAATTCATATTTTTTTTGTTCTAGTAATGTCCTATCGCAGCATAGTCTAGGGTTGATCATACAAGATAAATGGGTGCTCACATTTAATATATTTTTGAGAGTCAGAGGATAGTGGATGTAGACTACAAAATCATCACTTTGAATAAATTTGGCAAGATTCTTCTGATAGAAGGAATCATTTCTATTGCACTAACGATGAAAGAAAATTATCAAAAGGGTGATACAAGGCTCAAAATCACACTGGTGCTACTAGGCTTAATAGTCATAGGCTAGTAGTAGTACTAGTGTATTTACTAAGTAGTGTGCGTGCCTCTCCTCATTAAAATTCATAGTCTTCAAAAATATATAATACATAAGTCAAAATATTCTAATTAGTTTTAGCATCCTAATGTTGAAACTAACTTGAATTCATAGTCTTCAAAAAGGTATAATACATAAGTCAAAATATTCCAATTAGTTTTATTGTCCTCATGTTGAAACTGACTTTCTCTTCCTTCGTCTCCTATGAGCTTCAAACCTTTAATCCATTAATCTCTCAAATAGTAAGAATGGTCTTGTATTAAGAGGCGATGATATCTAAAGTGTGTTGGGATATCTCAAGGTGTATGCCTCAGGCACACCTTATGTTTCTATGTGTGAGTGCTAGAGGCACAGTTAGGTGCCCACAAGCACAGTTAGGTGGTGGAAAAGCCACATAGGATGATTGAGAGAATCTAGGAGCAGATTGAGGAGATGATTGTGGAGCTCTGAAGTCATCAGTGATGTCAGTGAGCTTGTATGAGGTGCCTACTTAAGGACCTCACTCTTCTTCATTCCATAAGCAAGTATTCTGAGTTTGTGTCCACTCTACTCTTTCCTTTCAGTGTTCCAACATGGTATCAGAGCCATTTGATCCCCCTTGAGCCCATTTCTGCCACATCATCATCTTCTTCTTCTCCATTTTCCTCTTTCTTCCCAAAATTTTTGAGAGCTTGGTTCTCCACCTACAAACGACCATTGCCCAAACCCTCTGAGCTGGAAACTCCTCTAGTATGGGCAAACTTCCACCTGCAAGCAATTGAAGAAAAAACGTCTGTGGTGGCTGCCATTCTCCAAACAGCGAATTTCTTCTGTTGCTCAATACTCCCTGCCTGCTCTGCCATTGCCTGAGCCCTCTTAGGAGTAGATGGGCGACCTCAAGACGAACATTTTGAGCCATTTTTCAGGTCAATTGTTTCAGTAACGAGGGAGAAATCGTCAAAACTCAGTTTCAGACTGTAGCAACTCTCTCGGGCAAAAGTGCGCACCATTTCGTCCAACCTCTGTGCTGGACCCTCTCTGGTATATGAGCTTTCTTTTGCTTTAGAAAGCCCTCTTTTCCTTGCTTTGAAGAGTGAGCTACAAGCCCTCCAAGTTTAGCCTGTTGGTTTTGACAGTTTTGGACAAGTTTTTGAAGAAGATGCTACATAAAATGCTATTCTAGCATTTCTGGTTTTTTGAAACTTTCAATAACTTCAGTACAAGTGTGGCTTCAGTTTTGTTTTGAATTGCTAGACCTGGTTTTGATTGGAAAGTATTCATTTTAGCCACTTCTATGAAGCATGTAAGAAGAAGCATCATTTTTTGAAATTTGATCACAAGATTTTGCTACATTAAATGCTTATATTTTGAAGCATTTCAGTTGTTATTCTAAGCCCTGTAAGAGAGAAAGACACTGCCCAATATCTGGGTTAGACCCTCTCATGGCTACCCTATTAAATCTAGAGAAGTTCAATGGAAAGGGCTTCCACACATGGCAGATGAAGGTGAAATTTGCATTGATGAGGGAGAACTTATGGGGACTTGTCAAACCTACTCCTACCGCTACTTCTACGGCCTCCAATGCTGGAGAATCCTCAACTCCGACACGACCGACAAGGGATCCAGCTAGAGAAGAAAAAGCATACGGTATCATTGCTCTTGCTTTAGGAGATGATTATGTTCACCATATCTCTGACTTGGAGTCTCCTTCGGAAGCTTGGCAGAAGCTTGACTTAATTTTTGGTGCTAGCTCTCACATCTCTAAACTATCACTTAAAATCTCTTTCTTTGAATTGAAGATGACTAGTGGTACTACTTTAGCAGCTCATGTCAACTATATGCGGAGTCTTATGACTCAATTAGCTTCTATCAACTCTCCTATTTCTCCAGATGATGCTATGGCAGTGTTACTTAAGAGCATGCCTGAAGATTATGATCACATAGTTACCACTTTGAAAAATCTTCCTAATCCTAATCTTGAAGGTATTATCTCTGCTCTCCAAGAAGAAGAAAGGCATATGGAGCTCAGGAAAGGCAATGACACTAGGACAGGCAATGACACTGTTTATGCTGTAAAATTCCAGAAGGGCAAGTATACCCCTTGCAATCACTGTGGAAAGACAAATCACCTTTCAAAGGACTGCTTCAAAATTAATCCATGCAAGCACTGTGGCAAGAACAACCATAATGAGAAGTTTTGCAGAAACAAAGCAAAGACAGAAAATGCACTTACAGTTCATGAGCCTCCACAAGATGAGGCATCCTTTGAAGATTATGCATTTTAAACTCATCTCTATGTATGCTCCAGATCTCTCTTTTTATGTCAAGGTACTCAGCCTGGATAGTCCTCCAAAATGAATGAAAATAAACTATTGTGTTTTGTGTGTTTTGTAAACACCTCTGGTCACCTTATGATGTAGGCCATGTGTATGTTTTGTTCCATGGTACCTCCTGCAGACATTGTGTGCATGTACATGTAGGGGAGATAACCATTGGAAGGTCTTTTTGTATCCCTTTTTGTTTACCTTACACCCAAGGGAACCCTTGCTAGCATGAGAACCTAGCCATAGATTTATCCTTAACCACCATGAGATGGCATGAGAAACTATGAGACTAGTTGTATCCTTGACATAGCCTGAGGCATTTCCTTGAGGGGGGGTTTGTTGGGATATCTCAAGGTGTATGCCTCAGGCACACCTTATGTTTCTATGTGTGAGTGCTAGAGGCACAGTTCCCACAAGCACAGTTAGGTGGTGGAAAAGCCACATAGGATGATTGAGAGAATCTAGGAGCAGATTGAGGAGATGATTGTGGAGCTCTGAAGTCATCAGTGATGTCAGTGAGCTTGTATGAGGTGCCTAATTAAGGACCTCACTCTTCTTCATTACATAAGCAAGTATTCTGAGTTTGTGTCCACTCTACTCTTTCCTTTCAGTGTTCCAACAAAGTGATCTACAAATACTAAGAATGGTCTTATATTAAGAGGTGATGATATCTCAAGTGTTATACAAACCATAAGAATGGTTTTGTATTAAAAGGTGATGATATCTCAAGTGTTCTACAAATAGTAAGAATGGTTCAAGTGTTCTACAAAAGTATTAGGTACCTCTTAGTGGCTAAAGGGAAGGAGTGATGATATCTCAAGTGTTCTACAAATAGTAATAATGGTTTTGTATTAGGAGGTGATGATATCTCAAGTGTTCTATAAAACTATTAGATACCTCTTAGTGGTTGAAGGGAAGGGGTTGGAAGTATGGGCAAAATCTCTAGGAACTACAGGATGGTTGCAAGAACGATTTTGAATATCATAAATGACACTTGGGTTTTTCAACATAAGGGTGAACTATTTTTAAACATTTTCTTTCATGGTTAATAACACTTTTAATAAGAAGAACCATTTTGAATGTTATAAGTGTTGATGCAATCCCATGCTATGAAGTCTACAAACAGTTTTTTTTCCCCGTATATGGGTGAAGTGATGTTTACATTACTAAGTTCAACATATCAAGCAACACATTTGTTTTGATTATTGAAGGAGTTTGATAATAAGACCCATTTCAAATGCAAAAGATTTGTTGTATCAGTAATGGAATCCGCTTTGGAGTGGAAATTCGGTTTCTTTCAAACCCACATATTATTGTTGCATAATGTGAGTATGGCTCCAATTGGAAGTTAAGGTAGACTGTAATTCGCAATATTGGTATAGTTACACATAGTAACATAAGTTTTATTTTCGAGAATCTTCCCAAATAGTGGTTTCCACAAAGCTAGGTCGAGTACCTCGATAAGGAAATTGTAGAAAAGCTCGCTCGCTTTTTTGGGCCCGCTCGCTTTTCCTTGCTCACTCGATCGACTGCCTCCTGCTACTACTGCTGCTCATTCGATTCGTTGTCGTCATCGTGGTGGTCGCACTGGCCTGATCCCTGGACCTCGTGAGCTATGCCTAATCCTTGGCCCTCGTTGAAGCCGTGTAATCCAAATCCCTCGAGAGTTGCCTCCTCGTCATCACTACTCACCTTCGCTGATGAGACATTCAAGCTTGCACCCTAAGAGTGAAACCATATCAATTGGAAATTAGATTGGATAAAGAATAAAACAATTTAAAAAGTGAGATTACAAGTATGAGCAGCCACCTCGGCCCAATCAACTGTCACTCCTAGTGCCTCCATCTCAAGAAACCATAGCTTCGCTCCTATGCAAAATGCACGTCTTGTCTCTTTGTCTATGGGAAGGTGACCCATCGTAGCTTGCTATGGGCCCAATTTATGAGAGCTAGATAAAGTGCATGCAATATATAATAAAACAAATAGAACAATAAATTAAATGAGAAGAAGTAGACTTACCACCCATACCTCGAATGCCAACCATCTGCCTACAGCAAAGTGCAAAGCACCTATGGTGTCCAGCCATCTCTTCGCAGCCCTCATCTGATTGTCAAAATTTTGGGGTTGGTCCCTGTACTCCTTCTTTTAAAACTTCCAGTCATCTTTGTCTGTCCAACTAGGTTTATCCTTCCCCTTTGTGATGGAAGCTTGCAAGGTTGACCTACGATGTTTCAAGACAGCACACATGCACCCTCGCATGTAATCCTCATTGAACTCCCAATTTGGGGGGTTAGGGTATTGTCTTTTCAATCCCTCGATGATTGCCTTCTTCTTTTCATCATCCTGGTACTGCCAATCAGTAGCTATGCTGCTCTTGAAGTGGTGGCTCATCAATTGCCTCATGGTAGCCAGCACTTCTGAGCCCTTTTTATTTTCAATTATCTCTCCACCCCTAGTGACTTCACAGTATAGGTTCTCGGGTGGGAAAGGAGGAGTCATGGGAGTGGTAGTAGTAGAGCTAGAGCGAGGGGTGGTACTGTGAGCGCTTACAGAGCAAGGAGTAGCAAAGGGAGTGGGAGACGGCAAGGGACCTGACTGGTACTCAATCTCATGACCAAGAGGAGACCTATAGGAATGTGAGTGTGCTGACTCTTCTACATCTCTCAAGTCACCACAACAGCCTCAACCCTTCCTACTCTTCTTTCCCTTACGATGGGTATGCCCAAGTGATGACCCCTCGATTGAAGGGGCTAGAGAGGACGTCTGTCGACGAGTAGGTCTAGTCATCGGTGTAGGAGAGGGAATAATTGAGGTCATATGGGATAGCAGAGAGAAGAATCTTACTGCTCATCTATGTGACAAACTCGTCGGGACTCTTGGCAAAGCCATGGTCTGCTAGCAAAGGAGTTCCTCGAGGGGTAGTTGTAGTGCTAGGCCCGAGAGGAGTCGAGCAAGGGGTAGTCACAGGGGTAGGCCCCTGAAAAGTCGACTGAGTGTAATGAAAGTCCTTTAGAGAGTACAGATCATGATGTCTCCTCCTACGAGGGTTTTCGTACTCATTGGACGTGCGATGTGATCCCATGTCTAATTTGGGGGGATTGTACAAATGCAAACACAAAGACAAAAACAAAAACAAACACAAGAATGGGTAAGAAGTGAAAACTTGACAATTAATTACTTAAGACAATTATCAAATTCAAAACTCAAATTCAATTTAATGAAACTATGAAAAGACAATTAATTACTTAAGAAAATTATGAAAGGACATCAAAGCAGAAAGGAGAATTATGAAAGGACAATTATTTACTTAAGACAATTATGAAAAGCCAATTTCGAAAGGATAAATATTTATGAAAGACAAGTGGAATCCAAGAAGGTTTTCATATATAAAAATATCGCAAAAAATACTATTGTTAAACAAGGGTTTTTATATACAAAAAGAGAGTGCAAAATCTATCTCCAAATGGCAAAAGTATGCTTAAGCAAAATCTATCTTCAAAAGAGACATTCTCCGAAAATTCCAAAATAGTGGAGGAGGTATATTGTTCTACATTACTGTTCGACGTACTTTCCTCCAAGCCGCTAGGCGGTCACTCAAGACCTCATCTTCCACTTCTTTTAATATGAGGTCATACTCTTCAGGGATTAGGTACTAGATTTCCATGAAGGCCTCTACACAACCCATTATGTCCTTTATACATTCATCTTTGGTGCTCCAACGGTCGTGGCGGTCCCTCCAAAACCTAGGGATATCCCATAGGTTGTGTCATGCGTTCCTCAGTTGCTCCACGTGCCTTCAGTGAGGACCCCACCCAAGTGCACGCACTTGCACGTTGTACTTCACCCACTCTATATCGTGTGCAATCTTCTTTGCTACATGTAATAGCAGAGAAGAGATGTCCCAAATCACTCCAACATGGGGAATTGGGTTGGGGTTTTGGGATGAGCCAACCCAAGTGCACGCACTTGGACGTTGTACTTCACCCAGTCTGTATCGTGCATAATCTTCTCCGGTACATGTAATAGCAGAGAAGAGATTTTCCGAATCACTCCAGCATTGGGAATCGGGTGTTTCCAAGTAAGGGTTCATTTGCTGCACATACTTCTTCCAGTCCCTCAAGGGACCATGCTATTGGGGTAAGTATGATCAAGGGCTTGCTCTATGGTGCATATGTGCATCTAGGGGAGTCACATGTGTGTTTGTGTGTGTTGTAAAGGCACATCAAGTGCTATGATGTGTCTAGTATGTGACCTAAGTGATGATGTAAGACAAAGGGAATCCCACTGATGTAGGGATTGATTCCCACTAATGTAGGGACTGATTGCCACTATGTAGGGAAGGTATTACGTTCTCCCCCTTTTCTATAAGAAAGAGTCTTCTCTCTCACAATCATAATAGAGATTTCATTGTGCTCTCACACCTCTTGCAAGATGCATCTATTCTATCCTATGGGATCCTACACATTCAAGAGGCAGCGGTTTTGATTTTGAGGGAGCTGGATTTGCAAGATACAATTCAACGATCCTTGTTTGGACTTGTTCGAATTCATTGAAGTGTTCAGCCTTGTCTTTTCTGTGATTTCCTCCAGCTTTCTTGCGGGATCTTCTGCTGTTATTCAACTTTGGTGGTTCAACTTTTGGGAGCTCGACTGCCATTAGGGCATGCACAATGGCTAAGTCATTATCAATGATTTGATCTTCAATTTCAGCATTCTCAGCCTCAGTTTCAAGGTCCCAAGGAAAATTTGAGTCATCATTAGTATGGGTACCTTCTTCAAGTGCATTGTCCCACTCAAGGTCAACCATAAAGAATGGCATCTCTAGATCGATTGGTTCTTCATGTGTGAGTGGAGCATGGATGTTTTTATCGAAGCTATACCTATATATTAATATAAAATCTTGGCGAAAGTTTGTCGAGCTAGTTTTTTTAGTTTCACAAAATTGATAGAATAGAGTACATTTTTATTTATTTTCTTATGAATTTTAAAGTAAAAGATGTAAATCTGGGCGAAAGTTTATATTTTTTCACATAAAAGTCTCAAATGCTGGCGAATATTTCAAACATTTATTTTTCTTAGGGCATACAAACTTTCGACACCAATATAAAAGTTTTGCTTCTTAACGAAACTAACACAAAAAAATCATCCATGGAGTGGAGGATCTACCTGTAGCACCTTAGCATCAATCTATGAGAAGATGGGGTCTAATGAATGGCAGTTGTCAATGGTTACCAATGTTTGTATCCAGTTATCTACATTGCTTTGTGAATCACCCACTATGGCATGCTGTTGCAAGGGAGCTAATTTGCTTGAGATTGTCATGGAAGATGTGTCATCCAATGCTCTAGGCACAATTGGTTTTATAGCTCTTGTTCCCACATTCACCCTAACTGTGGTGTCGTGATTCTAGATTGTCAATCTATCAGTTCCCCAGTCATGGAGGACTGATGCTTCCTGTAACCAAGGACATCCCAGTAAGATTTGATAGGATTTTTTGGGAAGATCCAAGATTGTGAATTGAAGGGAAAAGTAAACTCCTGTGACCTTTTTGGACATGTCATTTACTATTCCCAAGGGTTTAGCCTGTGAATCATCAACAAGGCATATGTTGAAATTAGCCTTTTGCATTGGTGGGAGACCCCATTCTTCATAGAGCTCCTTTGATAGGACATTTACACCTACTCCACCATCCACTATGGCTTGGACTTCATTATATGCCTTGTGGATCAAAGGCATAGTAATGTTGCATATGTCATCTCTCTCACCCATCCGCACAGGGATATCTTCGATGTCGTTCATAGGTGGAGGGGGATTTGCGAGTTCAATCCATCCTTTAAAACTCTCCCAAAGATTGGGACAATTTCGTAGGAGAATTCAAATGGGAATTGAGACAGGGCAACTCAAGATGCTAGAGAGTGCGGCTCCTTCAAGTTGATGTGGTGGTACATTATGTTGTGGAGTTTATTATTGGAAGAGAGGCTCAAGTACAGTATCAATACTTTGTGGGGCCAAGTCATGGATTGGGTCTTGAGCTTGTTTCTCAGTCTCAAATTGAGCTTATTCCTTTTGTACCCATTGTTGAAGTGCTTGAAAATGAGGCTTCTCGATCTCTGCATTTGGGTATGGAGCTTCTTTTATTTGAGGCTCAGGAGTTGATGTGGATGAGCTCGGCTACTCATTGCTTGGTGGAGGTGGAGGCACTTGTGCTTTCTTTTTAATAAGTCGCTTTGGTTGGATTGGAATGTTAGGGTCCTTGGTGGCCTCTTTCTATTGGCATGTAATTACATTTACAGGTTGTAATCAATATTACACTTGCTGGACCCAGAATTTGATGGTCCACCCCAATGATGTTGATTGGGATGTAAGGCTTAACCTCTGTTTGTTGTGGGACCTTATTTTTCATGGGACAATCCATACCGGCATGGCTTATGCCACAATCTCTATAGAGTGGTTGGAAAGTAGCAGGGTTACCACGATGAGGACACTCTGCGATCCAATGATTTTCTCCACAACTGTAGCACTTGATTGGTGTTTGATATGTGTTGGGATGTACTTGATTTGCATAAATTGGTATTAGACCCTGTGCACGTTCTACATAGTACACTAGGTACTCTGTTTCATACTCAAATGATGAGTCTACTTCATCGTCTTGTAATTGATGTATTGGAACTGCTTGAGGAGCTGGATTTAGTGCTCTTGGATATGGTCATGGATTTGGAATCCTGAGTAGTTGTGGGACTTGTGTCCGAACGGGAACAAGATTTAGCCTTAGAGCTGGGGTGCTTGTGCAAGTACCAGTTGCCTGTACATTGGCATGGGTGCCGCTTGGTATTGTTGAGGTCGAGGCGGGTTGTTGCGCATGTTGAAGATGCAACTATTCTCATCATGGCCACCGATGATGCAAATATGGCACCACAAGCTTGGCGATGGATTTGCTTGTGCAGTGATCCTGGCTCTTAGGACCGGGCACTGATTTGATGTATGATTGGCCATGCAATGTGGACACCAGACATTTTCTCGCCATGGATATGTCTGAGTTGGCAGTTGAGACAAGTGAAGTTTTTATTCCATGGCCTGCATCATGTCTTCTTTCAGCTTCATGGTCATGGCCTCTAAGCAATCTTCATTTGATGTTTCAGCAGTGGGCTTTGATTTGCCCTTTTTTGAGCTCTTATCTCATGTATTAGATCTATCATCATCACTGGTAGTGTCTGAGTCGGTCATGCCATCCTCGATGTCAATGGCTACCGCATGAGTAGCACTGAATGTTTCATAGCTGCTTATCTTTTTCATATCCTTTCATATTTTCTTTCTTAGTTCTGCAATGAACCAGGCCGTGAGGTACTTTGCATCGAGGCGTGGGTCACATTTGGCGATTAATCTTTTCATCTTACCCAGATACGTGCATACATCTTCTCGACGGTCTTGTTAGATCTTACTTAGTTGGAGAGTCATCTTGTAGCCTCTCCGTTTGAAAGCGTCATTTAAATTCTGTTTGAAGTAGGTCCCATGGGGCGCGCTCTTCCACTCGTGCTCTTCCACTAGAAGATCTAGATACCATTCAGACGCTTCATCAGTTAAGGCCATGGGAAACCAAGCCACCTTAGTTTCATGTAACATGGTTTGAAATTAATCAACCTTGACCTTTCGATGGAGATGGATGGTGGATGGATCAAAGGCCTAGGATGCCTTGGAATGGCTTTGGTGGGCTCCAAGTGGCAAGATCTGACAAGGGGAGAGCATGGTTTGACTCTGTCGAGGCCTCATTAAGAGGAAAAAGGAGCCTTTTAATGTGCATACTTGATCTATATCCAAGATCAATGGCCAAGATTGAGGTGCCTATTTTGAGGACTAGGATGAAGGTGCATTTTGGATGGTGGAGATCTAGATCCAAGATGAAGGACCTAGATTAAAGCGCCTATTTGAATGGCCCAGATTGAAGCGCAATTTACTCTTCCCTCCTCCCTTGGATGTAGCCTTGATCTATGGCCTAGATTGAAGTGAATTTTGCACTCATCTCTTCCCTTTGATTGATTCCCACTTGCTCGGCATGCGGCATCAAAATGCTAAAGGAATCGAGCTAGATCTCCCTTACCATTATATTTGGGAAGTTCCAGTTTTCCCAAGGGGGCCTTGAGTGTTATTATTTCTTCGATTAAAGAAATTGTCAACCTCTGCATCGAGGTCGATATCCCCATCATTGTCGCGATGGCGTCTAGCCATGTGGCATGGAGGAGTTAAAGGGAGTGATTGAATCTCAAGGGGGGAAGAGGATTGTTAGGGTGGTGGTTGTAGCGGAGTTGTATGCAGATTTGGAGTCGGAGGCATTGGCCAGAATATAGCTGCATGTAGATTGGGCGAGATTTGCAAAGGGTGTCTCTGTCGCAAGTGCGGGTGTGGATGTAGTTTTGTTGTTGGGAGGGTTAGAGTGGTGTTAGTTTGTGTAGGAAACATTGTGTTAATAATGTGCCTACGGTTGTCCTACGTGTATAAGAAACTGTGCCGATGCAGATGGATCATTAATCAGAGATTACATCATGAAGACATGAGTGAATTTATGCAAAACGAGGCTCACACGGGGGTGTGAATGAGCGAGTTCTAGGGATGCCAAAATGGTGTGCAATGGGCTGAAAAAATACCCTGTAGTGTGGTGTTTCTGTGCGTGAAATGTTGGTTCAAACCGTGTTCAGTTTGGGTCCCAATTGAGCGAGTTAAGGATCCTTAAAGTTAGAGAGAATTTTGGGGGTCCTTAAGGTCTTAGTGTGAATGGAGGTTAAGGTTGAACTAGGAGTTGAGGTAAATTCTAGTTAGAGTAACAAATGGTTAGTTTGACTCAGTCAGTACAGTTAGCAGAACTCAATAGTTAGTTCGATTGACAGTTAGTCCATCTAACCGAACTTAACTAAAGTTTACTGAATTAACTAAATCAAGGTTACTTTTCCCTAAATCTAGTAAATCGAGCCTAGCTCAACTAGAACTATGGTTAATTTAACTAACCCTAAGTCTAAATGAAACCTAACCTTAACCTAACCTAATTACACTAGGTTATAAATCTAGTTTTTTTTAATAAATAAATAAATAATAAATTTGTTAATTTAATAATTAGGGGAGGTGGAGGAGGGGAAATGGTGGAAAGGAGGGGTGTGGATGCTATGGAGGGCGAGGGGGCGGAGCTTATGATGGGGGTCTAGGGACTCGAGGAGTAGAGATAGGAGCTAGAGTGAAAATAGTAACGGAGAGGAGAGACACGATGCCCGATCACCTAGGTGCATCAAGCAGCTCGAGGCCAAGCGTGCGCACGGTGCCCTAGGGGGAGCTTGTAGGCCTAGGAGTTTGGGTCTAGGAGTCTAGGATGGCACATGGCACCCTAGGTAGGGCAAGCATGAGCGAATGATGGCAGCAACTCTCGAGGAGGATGGGCGACAACGGGTGGTGATTGTGCGCTTTGAGACTGCTCTCCAAGGTGCCGCACGGCGCCCGAGTTCATGCGTGGTGCCCTAGTTGATAGCGTATGATGTCTGTCAGTTGCTGAGTCTCCAAAGTATTTGCACACGGTGCTCTAGGCGGGGTCTAGTGTGACTCACAAAGCAGAGCTACAGAGGTGAGAACTCACTAACTCAGGACTCTTAAGTCAGAAGTACTAGATGGCACATGGCCTTTCAGTCTTCGCAGCATGGAGACCTAGGCTCACGACATCCCTCGCGCAGTTCAAGTATCTCGTTTGATTTGCTTCCCGACAATTGCTCGACACTGAGCGATGCTATTCAGAGGCTGACAAGCATGCCTTGTCTTTGGCGTTCTGCATTGAGAAATTTAATGAATATGTGGCTGGAAAGTCCTTCATTATACTCACTAGCACTGGTCTTGCAAAGCAGGAACTTCAATCACCAAATCCCATGGGCCGGTTGGCCAAATGGTTGGCAATTTTACAAGAATATGATTTTTCTTTCAAAATTGTAAAAGGGGGTTGTTCCAACTTGAAGAATGCTTTGATTAATTTAGAGGAGTGCCTCGATGTAACCCTTGTAGTGGCCATAGAAGTTGGGGATCCATGGTATGGTGGTATCTACAGTTTTTTGACTACTTTCTCCTTTCCTCCAGAAAGTACTAGCTATGAGAGAAAGAAGATCCGCAGAGATAGTAGGCGCTACACCCTCTTTGATGGGGTGTTGTACCATCAAGGCATGGATGGGGTACTAAGACGGGCCATTGACGCAGATGAAGTGCTTAAGGTATTGAAGCATTATCATGATGGATTTTGTGAAGGCCACTATGCCAGTGGACTATATAGCCAAGAAGATTTTACATGCTAGATACTATTGGCCGACTTTGTTCAAGGATGTCACCATGCATTGCAAAACTTGCGAACCATGCCAATTCTTTGGTAGAAAGGATTTGCATCCTGGACAACATCACCCAATGATGTCCATCCATTTGTTTCAGAAGTGGGGAATAGATTTTGTCGGTCCCTTGCCCATGACTGCCTGCAAAAAGAAGTATCTTTTGGTAGCCACTCAATATGTCACTAAGTGGGCTAAAGCTCTCACTCTCCCCACTGCAAATGGTAAGGCAGTTTCAAATTTCATATTTGAATGTATCTGCACAAGGTTTGGGACACCCATGGAAATAGTATCTAACCATGGGAGTCCATTCTTAAATGAAGCAATGGAATTGCTCATGGATCACATGGGTATTGATCATCACACTTCTAGCATCTATTATCCAGCATCCATCGGTCAAACGGAGCAGACCAATGGCCTCCTTTGTAAAACCATGGGAAAAATGGCCATAGGAAATAGGGGCCAGTGGGATCAGAAGGTCATTGAAGCCGTGTGGGCTTATAACATCTCATAAAACGTCTACAGGTCACACTCCTTTTAAGTTGGTGTATGGTACTGAGGCAGTTTTACCACTAGAGATAGAGATTCTGGCCTTGAGATTGGCACAAGAACAGAGGATGATAGAAGATTAACATGTAGAGGCCAGATTGGTGCAACTTGAGAAGCTAGATGAAACCCGACGCCTTGCGCAACATCAAACAGAGATTCAAAAGAATCGACAAAAGGCCCACTCGGATGCTAAGATTTGCAAGGGATAGGAAAGATGCTTTGCTGAAGAAGATGTTGTGTTGAAATATCGAGCTCCACTCGCGATATGCCAGGGTGACCGTTATGCATTTATGTCACCGACTTGTTAGCTGCAGATGCGGTTGGTACACCACCCATGAATAATAGCTGGATGACAGCTATCCTTATGTACTCTAGTTTGTGGCTCACTTAGTATGCCGCCTTAGTTAGCTGAGTTTAGTTTGAGACCCACATATAGGGTTCTTCTATTTCTTTGTACTAGAGTTCTTTTGGCTTTCACAACTAAGAAGAGGAAAAATGTTTTCAACCTCCACCTTTGTGTGTATTCCCCCATTGTGTATGTGAGAAAGTCGCAAGCGAGCTTCCTTCCTTCTCTCCCACTATTTTCACATGGTATCAAAGCCTTGTTCGTGATAAGGAGCTCAAGAAAGCAAACCAAGTTCGTAGTGTCCCGGTAAGAGGACCAGTGTTGCTTTCCTTTTTCGAGTTCGGGAGCAAATCTCTGCAGGTAGCACAACCGAAAGTGCAAGAGTGCACTGTCTCAGATTGAGATGCCCTTCACAGTGTGACTTTATTGAAGGCGGAAGTTCTTCGCACGCACTCAGAAAAAGGCCCTGTTTTGCTGTGCGACCATTGCTCTGCAATTCGCTAAAAAGTTACCGCAAAAATTGCATCATATGCCTATGCGTAGAGATATTGGGAGTTACAAAATCATCCTTATTGACTGTACATGCAAAATCGTCACTAGGAAGTGACTATGTGGTCAAATACCACTTTTGTCAGTTTTGCAGATTTGCCTGTGTGAGGCAGAAGTGTTTTTTGCAGTGATAGAATTTTTTACAGTGTTCTGTAATGGCGTCTGATTCTCTTTCACAGATTGTCAATGAAAAGCTTGACAAGAACAACTTTCAAGCATGGAAGTTTAGAATGATAAATTTCCTTATGAGAAAAGACTATTGGGAGTTCATTACAAGAAATGAAGAACCAGTTCTTCCTAATGTTCCCAATCAACAAGAAATGCAGGCATTTAAAGAATGGCATGAGAGAGCCAAAAAAGTTATGTATTAGCTGTCTATCAGTATTTCAGATTCTATGATTGTGCATATTCAGGATGCAAGTACGCCAAAGGAGGCATGGGATACTTTGGCAAAAATGTACAGCACAAATATGCAAGCCAGAAAAATGCAGCTCAAGCAGGAGTTGCACAATGTGCAAAGAAAATATAAGCATCAATGACTACCACATGAAGGTGAAGAAAATTGCAGATGAACTTGCTTTCATTGGGTCCCTAGTGGAAGATGATGATCTAGTTTCTGTGACCTTGAATGGTCTAGGAAAGGATTATGCACAGTTCCGGATATCCATTGCCGTTCGTGAAAAATTTCCTGATTTTGAGGAGTTGTTTGCTCTTCTAATTTCTGAAGAGCAGAGAAATGGTGGTGCATCTTCTTCAGGAGGAACTTCAAAAGAAACTATCTACTCAAATACTAGAAGAGGTAAAGGAGGCCAATCTGGAGGCCATGGTAGAAATCAGAATATGCAGCAAACTCAAGAAAACTAGTCCTTTGGAGGAGGTGGTAACTCTAGATGCAGGGGGAGCCAAAGAGGTCGTGGTGGATGGCAGAGAGGCCAAAATGCAAACAGCAATGTTGAATGCTACTATTGTGATAAAATGGGTGATATGGCTAAAGACTGCTACAAAAAGTAAAATAACATTATGAATGAAAAATTGCAACAAGGCAATTATGCATCTTCTAGTAGACAGAGTGATGACAGAAATGAGCATCTATTTATGGTGCAGTACATGATCAATTCTGTGACAAGTACAGAAGAATGAAATGATGTGTGGTATGTTGACTCAGGTGCATCAAACCACATGACAGGTCATGCAGAATGAATACAGGATGCAAGGAAAATAGAAAGACCAGGATTTGTGGACACTGGTGATGATACTACACATCCTATTGTGCAGATTGGTAAAATTTCTTTGTCTATATAGGATGGAAAAAAGAAATACATGTCTGATGTATTTAATGTCTCGAACATCACCAAGAACCTGGTTTCTGTTGGTCAAATGGTTGAGCAAGGCTTGCAGGTCAGATTTAATCCTCATGGATACTTTGTTAAGGATATGAAAAATAAGGGTCGCTTGATAGCAAAAGGAAAGAAGAAGGGTAGGATGTTTACGTTAGATGCAGACATGCCTGAATTGAGTGTAGCAATGCTTGCACATGGGACCGATGTAGTTGTAGATATTCATATCTGGCATAAACGCATTGTTCATGTTAATGTACAACAACTTAAATCAATGCAGGCTCAAAATATTATTGCAGGATTGCCTAAATTCAAGGTTACAGAAATGCATAAGGTATGTGAAGCTTGTCAATTTAAAAAACAGACAAGGAAACCATTTCCTAGACATGTTCAAGAGAGTAAGAAGACATGTCTACATTGCAGTATGGACTATTTTATGAGACTGGGGTTCAGATACAGTTGCATGGATACACTGATGCTGATTAGGCTAGTAGTATTTCTGATAGACGATCTACCAGTGGATATGTATTCTCTTTTGGGAGTGCTGCAGTCACTTGGAGCAGCAAGAAACAGCCTACATGAGTTGCCTTGTCGAGCATAGAGGCTGAGTACATGGATGCAGTAATGGCTGCATGTGAGGTAGCTTGGTTGCATAAGCTACTTTATGATATGCATCAGTCTATAGATGGGCCAGTTGTCATTTATTATGACAACATGAGCAGTATACACTTGGCAAATAACCCAGTCTATCGTGCTAGAACAAAGCACATTTCAAGGTGCATTATCACTATGTGCGGGAGAAGATTTTACTAGGTCTTATTGATCTAGTTTATGTCAGCGCAGAGGATCAGGTAGCTGGTATATTCACGAAAGCATTGGGCACAGAGAAGCTCCGCAAGTTTAGAGACCTGCTTGGTCTGCAGGAATTGGAATTGAGCTCGAGGGAGAGTGTTGAGATATCAAGCTCCACTCACGATATGCCAAGGTGACCGTTGTGCATTTATGTCACCGACTTCTTAGCTGTAGATGCGATTGGTACACCGCCCATGAATAATAGCTAGATGATAGCTATCCTTATGTACTCTAGTTTGTGGCTCAGTTAGTATGCCACCTTAGTTAGCTGAGTTTGGTTTGAGACCCACATATAGGGTTCTTCTATTTCTTTGTACTAGAGTTCTTTTGGCTTTCACGACTAAGAAGAGGAAAACTATTTTCAACCTCCACCTTTGTGTATATTCCCCCATTGTGTATGTGAGAAAGTCACAAGTGAGCTTCCTTCCTTCTGTCCCACTATTTTCACATGTTGTGCTATGCTTTGATAACAGATTGGACCACCAAATGGATAAGAAGTTTCTACCACTGTGGACCAATCCATACAAAGTCATCAAGGAATGTAGCAATGGGTCTGTACAAGAACAAGAGCTGCATGAGCCATATGACAAGAAGGTGATCAACAAGCGTTACCTCAAGCCCTTCTTTATGCATGATGGGCCCAGGCATGGAAATACTGTGCATTCCCTACTTGGGGAGGGGAAACTGTTATGGATAAATTTGACCAAAGTAAAAAGGCATAAATATGAGTGTGTGTTTGTATGTCGCAATAGTATAATAAAATATGGTGTGCATAGGGCCCAGGGTTGAGGTGGCTGGGCATGACCATGTGCCACCCTTCCACGTAAGAGGACCCATAAGGTGTGATGTACATAATCCATGGTAGTAATATTATAAAATGTAAGGTGGTATGGCTCCTCCATGTGCCACCCCTCCACCTAGGCTGCATTTAGTGAGATATGGCCCAAAGTCCATGGGAGAAGTAATGTAAAATAGGAGGAGATGGATATTATATTGGATTATTTTTTATAGGATAGGCCCATGTGGGGGAGGTATAAAAGGTCCAAGAGTGCAAGTTAAATAATGGGAAAAGTAGGATGAGGTGGCAAGATTCCTTGTGCCAAAACCCTCCACTTATCCTCTTAGAGATTTGAACGTATTATAAAATTGGGGAGAGACCAAGGGAGTATCATAAACTTGAGATATGGGGCTTGATTTATGTGAAAAAATGAGGCAAAGGGTTGTCGCACACAATTGAGAGTGCGTAACCGCCTAGCCCACATGGGAGACTTTTCCACGCACACCATGCATGTGGGAGGATGCATTTATTGGGAGAGACTCCCTCTCTTGGCTATAAAAGGAGAGGGCTATTCCTTGATGAGACACGCTCATTCTTGTAAAGCCACCTAGCTAGTACTTTGATATTTCCCTCTCATCCTTTCTTTTAAATAAAGCATGACCCTCTTCCCTTGATGTCTCCATCTTTACATTCCTCCTCCCATCATGTACATGCTTCTCTTCCCCCTCTCCCTTTCCCCTTGTGCCATAGTCTCCCTCTTCATTCCCTCCCCTTCTAATCCCTTTTCCCCTCCCATGATGACGTTTCGACCTCACATTCTCCTTTCCTTTATGGCCCTTGAGCGTCGCCATGCTTAGTGTCTAAGCCACTTGTCCTAATTTCTTTTTCAGCTAAGAGAATTAGTTTGGTTGCTAGGATCGAAATCTCCACGGCTAGTGGTGTAAAATTTGTTACTCCTACGACTGGTGCGGCTCTACGGCCTCTTCTGTGTGCAGTTCTCTACTTTTGCGCCTCTAAACTGTGTGCCTTCCCTATCTCTACAATTGCAAAACCTCCCTGCTTCTACGCTTCCAGTCTACCTGCAGTTCCTACGTGTATTCTGGTTGGCGAATCTTCTACCACCAAAACTGTCCAAAGCAGGAAAGCTCCACTAAAACTGTCCAAAAACAATAAATGATGGTAGAACACTAAAAATGAGTGTTCAAGGATGAAACGAGACTCAAACAGTCCCGAAACGGTCCCGAAACAGTGAATTATTGTTATACTCAGAAAATGGCACAATTTTCCCAACTTAAAGTGCTCAATTAGTGACCAAAAGGCATGTAACAGTCCCCCAAACTATGGTAAACAATTCAGAACTACAAATAGGCAAAAGCCCCTTGATTTGAACACTTTTGACGAGGATTTATGGCATGTACTTCCTGCTGCAGTTTGTCCAATGCACAATAACACCTCTGTCTTCAAAAGCCCCTTGATTGGAGCTCAATTTTTGAACATGTGAGGCATGTACGGCATCCAATAGCTTCCTCCTAAACGCATATGCATCCAAACCACAAAAGCCCTTTGAACAGCAAGTGCTATCCAAGCACAATAGGCATCAAAAGTGCTCTCAATGCATCAATAGCATACCCACTGGTGCAATCACAGTGTTATGTGATGAATGTCACGCAATATCACTGCCAAAGTGCCCAATGTGATAGGTACCTGAAAACCACGACTCCCCAAATGGACTATATTCACAAGGAGGGTCTAGAGAGCAAGTACCTTAAGAGTCAAGAGTTTTTGAGGTGTCACAAAATCACCGTTGGATGCTCACAAGGGTGTGCCACCACTACACAAACACGCCCTTCGAACCACGTCGCAAATGGGATTTTCCAAGGCCCGTAACGGGGGCACTCTTCTTTCCCTCTTCATGGCAATTCTAGACGTTGTTTCCCCAGATCTGCAGTGTTCTGCTCTTGGTCTTGCTGCGTTCAAGCTGCTCTATGCACCTGCGTGCGGGATGCTCTGTGCGTTCTTTCGCTCCATGCTGTTCTGTGTCATGCAACATTCTAACAGTCAACTTCTGCACCCGCTGCACGGTTCTACGTGTGCGACCTTCTATGTGCGCTCTTTACCTCCACGCAATGCTCGTCACACTTCTACGTCTTCTCAGTGTTCGATTGGAGTTGCTTCGCGTGTGGTTGTCACCGGATATTCGAGGATTGTCGCCAAGTGTGCGGGGGGTGTGAGCTCCCAGGCTCTGATACCAGTTGATGGAGTGAGTGGAGAGTGAGAGAGAGTAGGAGACAAGAGTCAATAATGTGTGGATGTGAAGAATGAATAATGGGCACACCACAACCCATGAGTTTTATTAATGTGTTAGGGTTAGGGTGGAACCGGTTCAACGAACCAGTTTCACATTGTATACCAACTATAAATGTTACATAGGGCCTTTACACCCCCAACAACCTCCCACTTAAAGGCAATATACCCGTAAGAGAGTGAGAGAAAAAAAAATACAACAAGCATACAATGATATACAAGACTAACACAAATCTAAAAATGGCCTCATCCAACACCCATGAGTGATCTGCAATGTGCAAACCGCTCAGCATGTAAACTCTTCGTCAGAAGATCTACAAGATTATCATTCGTGTGAATCTTGACAAGTTGAAGAACTTGCCATCGGTATTTCACATCAATATGCTTCGTCTTTGCATGGAAAACAGGATTTCGTGCCAATTGGATGGCACTCTGACTGTCACAATGCAAGAACGGAACATCACTAGGGAATCCCAAATCTGCCACAAGCCGAGCAAGCCATAAGGCCTCCTTGCAAGCCTCAGCAACTGCAACATACTCTGCCTCAGTAGCAAACAAGGCAATGCATCCCTGTACACGAGATATCCATGAAATTGCACCACTTGTAAAAGTGAAAACATAACCTGTAGTAGACTTCCGGTTATCTGGATGACCTACATAGTCTGAGTCTGTGTACCCATGAACAATGGCATCATGCTTACCAAAGCAAATGCACATCTCCTTCGCACCCTTCAGGTATCTCATGACACCTTTCATTGCATCCCAATGTTTCTTCCCAAGGTTTGCCATATATCTACTAATGACTCCCACTGCAAAGGCAATGTCGGGCCATGTAGCAACCATGGCATACATGAGACTACCACAAGCTGAAGCATAAGGTATCTTGGCCATCTCTGCCCTCTCAGAATCACTCTGTGGGCTGTCCTTAGCATTGAGTTTCAAATGTGGAGGCAACAGAGTAGAAATAGTCTTCCCCCCCTCCATATAAAACCTATGCAAGACCTTGCCAATGTATTCGTCTTGAGACAAATAAAGCAAATGCTGATTTCTGTCTCGAGTGATACGCATACCTAAAATGTGGCTGGCATGTCCCAAATCCTTCATGTCGAAGGTCTGATGCAAACCCTTTTTCAAGACATCCATCTCCTTGAGAGATTTATTGGCAATAAGCATATTATCCACATATAAAATGAGAATTAGCAAACTACCATCTGATACCCTCTTGGTGTACAAGCAGTGATCTATGTCACTTCGCCTGAAGCCTTGGGATTTCATGAAAGCATTAAATTTATGATACCATTCCCTTGGTGCCTGTTTCAAACCATAAAGACTCTTCTTGGGCTTACACACAAGATCCTCTTTCCCCTTTACTGCAAAACCCTCAGGCTGCTGCATGTATATCTCCTCATGGAGATCACCGTGAAGAAAAGCAATCTTCACTTCCATCAGAACCAATGCCATGTTTTCATGTGCAACCAAGGCTAACACAGTCCTTAAGGTTGTCATCTTAACCATAGGAGAAAAGATCTCATCAAAGTCAACACCATATTCCTGCTTAAAGCCTTTGGCAACCAGTCTGGCTTTATACCTCGGCCTAGCATTTGGTATCTCTTTTAGCCTGTAAACCCATTTGCATGGCAATACTTTTTTACCATTAGGCAATGGCACCAAATCCCAAGTTTCATTTTTCTTCAGAGAATCCATCTCTGACTTCATGGCAAGCTCCCACTTGAGCTTATCATCCCTCTACAATGCTTCCTTGAAGCATGAGGGTTCATCACTATCCGTAAGCATGATATAATCAACCCCTGGGACAAACCTATCAGGTGGTCTTGTGATCCTAGTGGACCTCCGAACCAGATGTTCCTGACCTTCTGTTGGCTGTTCAACCTACATATCATCATCATTTGGCATGTGTCCTTCAAGGTACGGTTGTAAGATAATGTCAGGAAGCTCCTTAAGCGGTGGCATAACATTTGGGAAATTGTTTCCGTCTTCCTGTTGGTCATCAAGGCCATCATTTGCAGCATGATTGGGCTGATTTTGGGCTATTCTTGTTGCGGTACAGCCCTCTCGTTTTGCTGTCTAGGATGTGCATCTTCATCATATACAACCCTTCTGCCTTCTGGAGCATTCATGGGCTATTTTTGCATGCTATTTTCATCAAAGATCACATCATTGCTACGTATGACTTTCCTTTGTGCGGGATCCCAAAGTCTATATCCCATCTCCCCATCATCACCATATCCTAGGAATACACACTTATGAGACTTAGGCTCGAGTTTGTTGCGCAAATCCTTGTGGATACGTACGTACACTACGCAACCAAAGACTCACAGATGCTTATAAGAAGGAGGCTTTCCACTCCATATCTCTTCTAGCACCTTATTATCCAGCTTCTTATTAGGCAATCTGTTGATGAGGTGAATGGCCGTTTGCATGGCCTCTACCCAAAATCCATGGGATAGTGCCACATGTGACAACATTGACCGAACCTTCTCCTGAATGGTTCGATTCATACGCTCTACAGTTCCATTTTGAGGTGGGTTATAAGGAGCAATGATCTCTCTTTTAATACCCTTGGAGTAACAAAATGCATCAAACTCCTTCGACACATACTCCTCTCCATTGTCAGAACGTAGGCATTTGGGTGTCTTACCCGTTTGGTTCTCAACCAAGGCAAGCCACTTCTTAAATTTCGTGAAGGTATCACTCTTCGAACAAAGAGGACTGCCCCACACTTTACGTGTGGCATCATCAATGAATTTATATAACAAAATACTTTGCCCCCCCGAGTGATAGATTTGGCATTTCACGTGTCTGTCTGCACAAGCTCTAACTGTGAGCTTTTCTTACCCAAAACCCTCTTATGATGACACATATTCTCTTTACCATAAATGCAATGCTCACAATTTTTCAATTCTGAAAATTTAAGAGACGGCTAATAACCAAGACGAGACAACTCTTCCATTTCTTTGACACTCATGTGTCTAAGCTGGCTATGCCACAATGAAACCTTTAGCAGCTCGACAACAGAAGCATCACCAGATACAACAATTTTTTCAACAACTAATGGATAGAGAGTGTCCATCTATGGTTGATTAACTTTTTTTTAAAAGATTACCGATGATGTTATCTTCTCACTATTTTAGATTGAAAATGATGACACCTTGATGCGAGCGTCACATCAAATAAATCTGTACCGCCAAGTCACCAACTAAGTTGGTATGATGGAATATGTTCTTTCCTCAAAATTACTTGCTCTGAGATCATTGAAGGCTTAGTTATGACCTAAAAATTCTAGCATTTTGTACACAATTTCTTAAAGTAGATTGGGATCCACTATAAATATACGTTAGACAAATGAATACTTCCTACCATTTCCAAGTTGAGCTTCAACTACTACAACATTTCACACAGCTAGAACTTTGACATTTTATTCTCTAGTTGTATGCACATCCCTATTTTTTTCTCATTTCATCTTCTAATTGCCTTGCTTTAAAAGTATTCATGCTTAAGTTTTTACACACAATGTCCAAGTAATATATTACTTTGAAAACTCTCAACGTATCATACCAAGTGAAGCATGGTATTAAATTTGCAAGCTTGAAAGTTAGGATGGCAACACTCTCAATGTATCATACCAAGCAAAGCATGGTGTTAAATTTGCAAGCTTAAAAGTTAGGATGGCATTATTGCTGTTAATTTTATATCGATGCATTATTCGACATTTTTTCGACTATTGGAAAGTATCTGAATGATACCATGTCTTGGAAATGCACAATGCAAGATCACATCGAAAGCTAATATGTACATCCAATTAATTTAGAGCCAAGGGGAGTCTTTCAAAGGAGTGACAACGGACTTCAATTGCATGTACTTCAGAATCCCTTGAATGCCCAATTCCCTTCCGAAGCCACTCATCTTGTATCCTCCAAAAGGCAAGGCAGGATCAAAAACATGATAACAATTGATATAGATAGACCCTGCTCGAATGGAGCGTGAGAGCCTGTTTGCCACATCCACATCTTTGGTAACTATGCCAGCAGCAAGTCCATATGGTGTATCGTTTGCCCGATGGATCACTTCCTCTAGTGTTCTAATCACAATGCACATACATCAAATAAAAGGGTCAGCTATGATCCCGTATTAATTACCTATTGATATATAGCTTTTGTGTTGACCATTCGAGATTAATTTAGAAAATGATAGCGACCTTATTCTTTTAAATATAAAACTGTGTAACAGTATTGTGTAATGGTATTCCATTGCATAGACAATGGACACATGGATTGGGATGATGAGGTGGGGCTAGCTATTTTTAACTCTTGTGTTGACAAGCAAAAGTCGTGAAGTTGATGCACTTCAATTGGGGTTGGTTATAATGCAAAAGCAAACAACAAAGCGTGAATGATGAGGTGCATTCAACCTTAATAACCTATGGCATTCTGGCTATTTTCAGCGCTCCGTTGACAATCTCAAGCGACATTTTTGGCTTGCCCTCAATGGATAGGCCTTAGTAATCGTTTGGCCTCCAAAGAGAAAAATAAGTATTTAGTTCTTTTTATGTTCACTTTTTTTAAGCATCCATTGATTGGAGGAGCATGTGAGCATCCCATGAAATTCTCCACCTCTCTCTCTCTCTCTCTCTCTCTTCTCTTCTTCTTCTTCATACCTTAAATCCTCCACTTTTTTCTCCCCCCTGACCCTCTCTCTTCTTCTCCTTCTCTCTCCTTCTCTCTCTCCTCCGTCTTCTTCTCCTTCTCTCTCTTCCCCTCTCAACTTCCAACTCATCCCCTTTCCCGCTCACCATCTAGGGCAGGCCACATGAATGAAATTCACCTTGTTTTAAGGACATGCCAAATTGCTCTTGACCTTATCTTTTTCATGTGAATCTAAGAGACGTAGTAATCGCATACCCAAACACAAAATGGGGTGGCGAGTGCAGCTAATGTCGGCGTCTATGTCGTCAATCTCAGGTGAGCTTCCAAGTGAGCTTTGCGATCTTTCCTGTTTTTCAGATCGTTCTATGAAGCTAATCAACACTTTCAACGATTAAAGATGGGATTGAAGCTTACTTGAATTTCAGGACAGACATCACGGGCCCGAAAATCTCCTCTCTAGCAATCTTCATGTCATCCTGCCGAAGAACGATTAAAGCAGCATCAGTTTACAGGTGATTTAAAATTTCTCATTAATAATTGATCATTGGAGCACTTGAACTAGTTCAGCGCACAGAAATTAAGCTCAATATTTATGCACTGCATGCTGTTCTTCAACCATCTGGCAACAATCTCTGCAATAACTATAAGCGCAACCATCGTCCCCGAACCCTCATCGCAATTGGTAGACATCACGAACTTTTGAAAGAATTATCCTATAATGCTAATTCTCTACCTTCACATCAGCGAAGACTGTCGGCTCGATGTAATAACCCTTTTCTCCGATTTTGTTTCCCCCCGTTAAGAGCCTCGCTCCTTCATTCCTTCCACTCTCAATGTAGCTTAATATCCTGTTAAACTGTTCCTGATCGACCTGTCGCAGAAACACAATGCGATGATCACGTCGACGTTAGAGCACATGATCTCTTGTTGATAATGATTGCTTGCTAGCCTTTGAATCAGGAATGGATCCATTAAAAGCGTCAATACCTGTGGACCTTGCTCAACGTCAATTCTAAAAGGATCGCCCACGACCCTCTTCTTTGTTTTTTCAGCTAATAGCTTCAAAAACTCGTCATAGATTCCCTCTTGTACAAAAACCCTACTCCCTGCAACGCAGCATTGTCCCTGCAATATTGCATTTCACAGATCCGGATTAAATAAGATATAACTTTCTTAAGAGGAATTTATTGCGCCCAAAGGCAAAGAATGTTGGCTTCCTCATTCATGGCCTATAAGAAGAAGGCAGGTTTACAAATTACCATATTGAAGAACTGGGCGAAGCTAGCGAGCTCCACGGCTGTGTCAAGATCTGCGTCATTGCATATAATCACAGGAGATTTGCCACCCAATTCCAAAGTTACAGGCTTTAAGTTGCTCTTCGCAGCGGCTTCCATTATATATCCGCCTACTTGCGTCGATCCAGTAAAAGCTACCTGGGAAACAAGCAACATGCGCACAGAGCATCCTTAAAAATTGACTTGGATCCCCTTGATGTGAAATCTGGCAAATATGTATAAAATCGGAAGAAGAGGTACTTAAATAAGCAAAATTTCCCTCTCCGCATGTCTCTGCTTCAAACTCTCGAAAAGACGCAATGATCAAGAAAATCTCGGGTATCATGTGAAAGTCTCACCTTATCGATATCCATATGACTCGAAATGGCAGCACCAGCTTCTCCAAATCCAGGTAGGACATTTAGCACTCCCGTCGGTAACCCAGCCTGTGCGGCCCCACAAGAGATTATAATATGGTTTAAATGTCTTAGGAACCTTGCAATACCTGGTATGACTTTATAGCATTAATCTTGATAATATTCAGCATGAAAGCATCGATCAGTCACCTCTTTTGCCAGGGCTGCGAGATATAGAGCGGTAAGCGGTGTCTGTTCGGCTGGCTTTATCAGCAGAGTATTTCCAGTTATCAAAGCGGGAGCGGCCTTCATAACGAACATCAGTATGGGAAAGTTCCAAGGAATTATCGCCCCAACAACGCCCATGGGCTCGTATAGTGTGTAGGCATGATATGGCCCGTCTAGCTTAGGAGTGTTTCCTGTTATCTTGTCCCCCCAACCTGCAGAGATGTGCACAGATACGCAGATATAGCTCGTTTAGTAAAACATACGCAGATACAATCACAAATGGGATACTTTGAATTGGAAGCTTATATGCAATAATGGATGTACCTGCCAGACTGCGAAGCACTTTCACAGAGAAAGCCACGTCCACAAACTTGGAGACGACTAATGGTTTTCCATTATCCAACGTTTCTAGAGCAGCCAGTTCGTCTGTGTGCTGCTCTACCAGATCGGCCCACTTGGACAAGATGCGACTCCTCTCCTGATGAGAACCATGGACAGTGACTACTAGAGAAACTAGTCGAAGAAGACGAAGATGAAAGAAATGGGAAGTCAAGACAAGAAGAAGAAAGCTCCGACAATTGTCAAGTATACTGGGAAAGAAGACAATAGGCTGATAGCCTAGATTGGTCCTTTCAAGACGCAAAGCAGAAATTTCTTACGAAGCCACTCATGCGCGGCCAGGGGCCTTCACGGAAGGCCGTTCGGGCTGCCTTGACGGCAACGTCCACATCTTCTTTGTCAGCTTCAGCTACTCTTACAATCACGTCTCCTGTTCGAGGATCGGAGGTTTCGAACGTCTTCCCTGTACACACCATCCGTTTAACACGAAAATGCCTCAAAACGATCACTAGTCGCGACAGTCACGAACCCAATATAATTCCACGCCCCAACTTGAGTTCGTTATTCAGCCTGTGTTGGAACCTCATACCGGAGACGGCGTCCACAAAACTTCCATCAATGAACAGCTTTGTGTATTTTGCGGTTACTGGAGCGTCTAGCACTGCAGCTGGTGAAGAGTGATCCTTCGAGGGAGCCATTGCTGGGTTAACTGCTTCGATAAGTGGCGAGAAACTTGAAGATTTAAGCCTCTCACAGGTTCTCACTCTCTCACTCCAGAGTCCAGCACTAGCAGTTCAATTTCCCAAAACTCGGGGAACATGCAGCCAATCGTTAATGCATATACGGTATATCACATCTGTGGATTCTGTGCAGTGTGAATGGGACCTTTACAGATCTGGGACAGCGATAAAGGCTGGTAGATTCAAGATAAAAAACCAGATAGTGCGCAGAAATCTGCGAAACGCAAGCTATTATTACAAAATCTATTTGCTGCGGATGGATAGTGGCGTGGATGGATTGTTAAGAATCTGAAGGACCTCGATGGATTGGGACCCATCGATCAGCTTTCTTGCTCTGATTATCCTGAAAATTGAAATGCACTTGCCTCTTGTCACCACCTGATTTCGATTATCCAATCGCCACGTCACCACTGACTTCAAATTGTATTGCCAGCACCTGCCGCGGAGGCGCGGACGAGTCACGGCGCTTGCGTCGCGCAAAACCATCCGCTCGGCCTGCAGCCGTATTTCTCAAACTACAGATCTTCAAATTCAAAAGCACGTGTAAACTCTTCTGTCACGCAACTCCATTACAGATTCAGTGTCCCCAATGCCCATCATCGAGAGTATGGGCCTCGGGTGGTGCTAGCAACGAGGCACTCGTGCATTTCGAAAAAGCACAGCAGCTTGTCACCTCAGGTCGTGCATAACATCATCCTCCAATACCTCCAAGTTCTTTAGTCTGGTCTCGTCTTGCCTTCTGGCTTTGCTCATAAGGTGATGACAAGATCTTGAAGCTGACATATTCAGCGTGGTGAGTTGAAGTCCTAGGGCATGCCTGGGTCTCATTATGGTACATGGAGTCCACACTTGAGGTGGTGTCGAATACATAAGGCAAGAGAGAGTTCTCCATGAGTTGTTTGCTCGGTGTTAGTGCCTCACACAGTAAAAAAATGGCACTCAAAACAAAAGAAATGTAGAAGCTAATACCCAGTTGGCAAGCTATGGCAACGTAGCCTCGAAATGCCCTGTTAGGGGGGGGAAAGAACGTCTCTAAGAGAGCATTCCAATGCTTAAGTTTGGCACCTAAGATTATGGAGCCGTGGGTGGGAATCTGGGCAGCCTTGGCAGATTAGCATTGAGTGGGAACACCCTCTTACAAACTACCTTCTGCCTCAATGCCTATTAGAGAGCCCTATTTACACCTCATGGCTGGTAGTAGTCCTTACAGATACATGTGCCCACCAAAGTTAATATAAACAAAGGAGTTAAGCAAGTAGTTAAAGCATGGCATGAGGTCTAGAGTATGAGCCCCACCAATTGACAATGTGATTTGTCTTTTCCCAAACATTTTGCATGGCGGGCACTTGGGGGAGGAGAGGCTTGTCGAGGGCTTGTCTATCCAAGTTTGTCGATCAAATGTCATGCCGCTACGTGGCATGACGGTTCTACACAAACTACATGGTAGTCAAGGAAGCCTTCAACATGTAAACACCCTAAGTTTGCTTACAAACATCCTTCAAGATCTTTGGCACATAGCGACCAATAAATTTGGCTTTTCTGTTGCTATCAACCGGTATATTGTCACCTTCCTCCCAATAAAATTTATTGATGCCACCTAAGATGTAGAGAGAGGTACCTCCCCAAGCATTTCCTTTACTATCACTTCCTAGTCCTATAGTGGAAAGTTGGATTCTACTTTTGTGGATTTCCTTCCATGTGCAGTTTACATTTTTGTAAAATAAGGTTGCTTAGATAAAAGTTATGTCAACTAAATTCAACCATAAGCTCTGAATAAAGCTATGAGGCACCCTATATACATAAGCTATGTGGCCTTTCAAATGTACTAAGAGGTAGTGCCCATGGGCACTTGTATACTCTTATTCATTATTTCATATAGTTTGAGTGTGTACTGAAAGGGCCTTAGGAGGCTTTTCCCTAAAATGAAAGGAGTCATGTGGTCACCTACAAGTACCTTTCATTTTGAGGAAGGCTAGACCCATGACCTTCCTCAATCATTGATGTCACTAAAGAGGCTATGTGTAACAACAAAAACAAGGGCTATGAAAATGATATCCAAAAGAAGGAGCACTATCATGCAAGTTGTTTTAGCATTGAAAAAGTAAGATCATGTCCTCACTCATTTTCACGTGAGTTGAAATGCGACATATCATGTACCTATCATAAGTGTCATGCTCAAAGATAGAGCAAAATTTTGCTCTGATGGAGACGCAAATTTAGGACATTGCCACCTAACCAATTTGAGGCTAAATTCTATGATTAACCCTTTCTTTCGTTTCTGTCTATACTATCTCTTTATTTCCCTGTTTCCATAGTTTTGGGCCAAACCCTTATGTGCTTTTTTCACCAAACTCTTATGTGCTTTTGTGTTCCCACTCAAGGGAACTCAAGAGGAAGGAACATTCTTTAAGGATGTAGGGTCTAGAGATACTTACATATGGCTAGGTGAGATTAGGCTTTGAAAATGGATCATGGATAATGAAACAAGAAATGTTTTATCTCACCTAACTCGTGGCCTAAGCGTGGCTCTACATAGGGTTACTCATACAATGCAAATCTTGTAGGACCCATGATAAGCACCCAATTGTCAGAGTTACTAAAACCTAACCAAGAAAGAATTAGACAAAGATAAGGAGTCTATTGCACAAGATAGAATCTAAGTATTCACTTAACTATGTGCAAGAATCTTGGGCACATGCTATCTTACATATTGCTTAGAGACCCCCTTGGGGATTTTCGTTTCAAATGCAATGGCAATTTCTATCTTATTAAATGTAGTGTACAATGGTTTAAAGCAATTGCAATGACACTAGCCAACTTAGTGGATGTAGTATGCAACATTTCAAGCATAATTATATCTATAGATTGAAATTTCTCCACATAAGAAACATGCATTATAGATTTGGTTTTTTCTACATATGCATGGATGGAAGCACCAACTAAGAGGGGGGAGGGGTTCCCTTTTTTTTTTGGTAAGGTGGAAATCATTCATCGTCATTTCATCAATATTTCTAACCCTACCCAATTGGCGATGTCCTAGTTTAATCCTATGTTACAAACATCAAGAGAATAAAGAGTCTCAAGTTTGAACGTAAAGCCGAAATTACGTAAAAAGTGTCATTTGTACTAACTCATATGTCCAAAATATTAAGATAATATTTCACACTCAAATGTTTTAATAAACCAATCCCATGGTCGAAGGAACACATGATAGGTAAAAGACACCCTAGTTGGCATCCAATTGGTTAATGGTCATTGATGATGTCACATTTCATGCCACATGTGACAAAACATAGCTTCTAGATAAAAAATATTTAAAAATAGAGTAGAAGATTTTCAAACCTCATAAATTAGGACTAAAAGATTAAAGAAACTTTACTAAGATGTGCAACATTTAGATTATATTTTTGCATGTCAGCTTATATTTCTTTATCCTATAATTATTAGTTATGTAAAGCATACTTTTTAATAGTAGTGGAACCTCTTTAATGTTGTGATTTTGGCTTATATCTTCTTTTCTAAGAATTTTTAGAGAATCTTAAGTCTTAAAGTTTTGGATGATTCTTTCACATTTGCACCAACTCACCATTTATAATGTAACTTAGTGAAAAAATAGCTTGAAATTATTTATATTCAGAAATTAAGAAGTTGCACTACTGGTAATAGAAACATTTGTTGGCTAAAGCATGATCTAATGTAGCCTTTTTTTTTTGGAGGTCTTGAAATATATTGCATAAGGGTGACTTTCTCAATACATAACCTATGCATTTCTTAACATAATTTGATAAACTTCTATCTAAACTAATCTTCATTCCCCAAATTTGAAATGTGAACCCAAAACGTAGAGATTTTTCTTCTTGAATGTGATCACTAAAGCATGACAAATAGTCTTTTTGTATATGAAGCATGTATTCTTAAATATATAGACTATTGCAATCTAATTAAAAAATCAAAGTTTCATCTACACATACTGAAAAACACCTATTTATTCAAAAGCGCATTACTTGAGATTTCTTGCAACTAATGACATTGAGTCTCAATTCTAGATTGTTAAAGATAGTGTAAATTGCACTATCCACATAGGGCATAGGGGCAAACCCTAACCCTAAGGGGTTCACATGCATATCTTCATGTTCATGTTCAATACACTTAGTGTACCAGTAGCTATATCTTGTGCACTCCTCTCTCTCTCCCTCTCTCACTTCCGCTCTTATGGTATCAGAGCCGATGGTGCTTCCACTCCCTTCATGATGTCAAGCCCTCCTTGTGTGAGGCATCTTCCATCAACAGAGATTTTCATTAGAGAGAGTGAAATACCTTGCTTCATCTAGACATAATCCGTTGCTTTGTCAAGGCACAATCCCTCCATTTGAGGCATCTTCTTCATCCTCTCCAACTCTTTGTGTAGAGATCATTCTCTTTTTCATTTCGGTTCAAGAATCTTGTCATTCTGAGCTCTGGAGAGAGAGATATGTGTTGAGGTTCTCTCTTGAGTTTTCTTGAGTGATTATGTTCATTGAGAGACTTCATTTCAATTATTAGGAGAAAGAGAGACTTCATTGCAGTCATTAGAAGAAAGAGAGATAGGGACTCCTTTGTATTTTTATAGACAAACTCTACTCTAAGAGACACGTTCTCTGCTCTTCCAATTGAGATATCTTAGAGCAAGCAGCGATATCCTTTATGTTTTCTTCTTGTGTGAAAGTTTTTGAAGGTTTCATGTGTTAGGTTTCTGGTTCTGGAAATTCTCCAAGATGTTCTCATGAGATTTCTGAGGACCAAAAAGAATAACTTCGAGGGTTTTAGCGAGGAGATGGGGACTGATACCAGAGGAAAGGATCCTCCTCCAAATCCATCTCCAACTTACACTGAACGTACACATGAAGTGACACCTCCATGCATGGATTCTCTACGAATGATCATCATGAAAAACACTTTTGGAATCCTAATGTAGACGTTGATATTACATGGGTCACTTCCATCCACTTCCCTCCTTTGCTCAATACTAACGACACTCCCATTAAGAGTATGAGCTATGAGGCACTAGCAATACAGTCTCCCAGTTGTTGCCAAATGCTAGCAGTAGACTCCCACAATCATCATCAAGGCCCTCTTAGGTGCACATGGTCCAGGAATTTAGAGGTGGATTGTTCACCCCCCCGTTCATGCATCATTCTTTTGGTGCCACCAACAATGGCGAAAAAGGAGAAGTGGACGAGAGACTTAACTTCGCCCAACAATGAGATACAAATGGAGATACCTAGGGTGCATCAGAAAATCTCGGAGATGTCCTAGCCAATGGTCAAAAGATAGGCTCCACTGACTCAAGCTCTTCGAGGGAGGGGGGATACCGAGCCAAGAAGACACGAACATGCTGCCAACTGCCAAGAGCGCCAACACCAACTCAACACTTGGGCGCAAAATAGAATTTCCACCTAGAAAGCATATCAATCTCCATTATAGGTATTACCAGTGATGGCGCCGATGGAGGGTCAAACCCAACAAATAAAAGAATCCAAGCTCAAGATAATGCACCAAAATATTCACGACCACATCAGCAAGAGGTTCATCAATCTGAAGATGAGGAGAAATCATTTGCTAAAGGTAAAGTGGCTACTTTTCTTGACGAAGATAGATTAGAGCAATCCATATATTGGCTTTCATCCCATGCTTTAATTGATTATCTCCCTGGACCCAGACCTCCAGCTGCTTTTCTTGAGGGTTGGCTGAGGAATAATTGGATTAGAAAAGGTTTAGTGGTCACTAATATGAGGTTTCTGAGAAGAGGCTTCTTTTTCTTCTTACTTGAGACTAAAGACATGGCTTGAAAAGCCTTTCACCATGCCCTCTAGACTATTAGACATCAACCTCTCTACTAGATTTCAACCCAGACAAGCCTAGATATACATTCTGGGTTGAACTCCCTGACCTCCTTTTTTCTCTGGTAAATCAAGATCCTAACCTTTGTAGAAGCTTAGGGCAGGTCATTGATGTAGTGAAAGAACAGTTTATTAATTGCATAAAGGACATCGTCAAGTATGTGTCAGGATGGATGTTGCTGAAGAACTCCCAGATACCCTGGTAATTGTCAATAGGAATGGGAGTATTTTCATGGAACAACCTTTGGTTTATAAGAACCTACCTAATTCGTATTTTCTGTGTGGATTGGCTACTCATATAGTGAAAAGTTGTCCCTTGAAAAGAAACATGCCTAAGCAACCTCAGGAACAAACCCACCAATAGGCCAATTAAGCCCCCAAGCCCAAGTGGACTATTAAAGGCAGACACAAAAGTCAAACTCAAGAGAAGAGTGTAGAAATAGAAATTGGCAATGTCTCAGACAAGGGGGCAGAGCAGGTGAAGATTCCTAAGGTTCACTTAGTGAAGGATAGGGTCACTTTCCCCTTGGCCACAAACAATGCATATGAAGCACTAATAGATCAAGAAACTAAGCAATGGATTTAGGATGCTAAGATGGAAGAGGATGAGGTTAAGCTTAGATGGTCCAAGGAGTTTGAAGATGATGTCAACCAACAAGATGCTAGCATGAGTGACTCTGAGGAAGGGGATTCTGAGGAGGAACTCCCTTTGGCTGAAAAATAGGAAAAGAATATCGAAGCCCATGTTAAACCTCAAGCCATTGTTCAAAATACGTGAAAAATCTCTCTCTAGTCAAAGACCAGATTGCCCCCCCCAAAAGCCATGCCGCGAAGGCAAAAAAGGGGAAAAGTAAGAATGGTAAGTAGACCTTACTCATTTCTCACACTCAATGTTTGTGGATTGACTGACCCATGGAGAGGTCAGGAGCTCTAACCAATTGGTTGAGAGGAAATTATGTTTCCCCAACTTCCTTGTTCTGCAAGAAGTTAAAGTCACTAATGATACATTGAAAAATAGACTCGAGAGTATAGAGAACAAAAGGATATGGTTTTACACTGATCATGATGAAGGTAGAGGAGGAACTGCAATATGAATACTATCTCACTACAAAGACTATGTTCTTAATTGCCAACAGGATTTAAATCACAGATGGATTGCTTTAGAATGCAAGTTGAAAAGGATTTCTTTTTGTGATAGTAGTTTCACTATATGCCCCAACTAGATCAATGGGCAAAAGTGACACTTGCAATGCAATGATGAACTTGGGCAGTGACTGTGTTATACTAGGGGATTTCAATATGGTTGAGAGCTCAAGGGACAGGTGGTTACAAAAAGGGTCTGTACTTAGAGGCCGTGAACTTCAACTTTGGGAAGACCTCAAGGAAAACCTTCAAGTCTTTACCTAGCATATACACTTGGTGCAATAGACATATAGGAGATCTAAGAAGAGAAGCAAGGTTGGATAGAGTTTATGTTGACCAAGCTCTAGTAGATCAAGCTTTGGAAGTGAAGCAAATAACCTTTTCCTCTCTCAGTCTTTCAGATCATAAGCCATTGCTAGCTTCGTTTGACTTGGGAAATGGGGAAAAAGACAATTCTTGGTTTAAATCAGTAGACCCCTCTCTATTCAAGCTCCAGGCTGTGCAGAAACAGATTATTAAGAGATGGAATATGGCTTTCTATGCTGTAGATTCTTGCTCCTAGGGATGGCAAGACGCTGTCTCAAGTGTGCAAGCAATTTAAAAGAGGCCAAAAAGAGTAGAGCTGCTATCAGGGCAAGGAGGATGGATAAGTTCAAGAATGAGGTGGAACAACTTGAACAGAGGGCAAGAATGAAGGACAGCAATGCCTAGCAACAACGTTTAGAAAAAAGAAAGGAAATCTAGATCCAGGAACAAATCAAGATCCATAATGCTAGAATATATTTTAGGGGATGGTGGGCAAGAAGAGTTGTTAGACCAACCAAAGAAAATTAAATGAGGATTAAAAAAAGTGAAACCAGGAGGAAATCCCTCTTTTGCAAAGGGAAGATGGTTATATGGCGAGAACAGAAGAGGAAAATCTGGAGGTTATTGTCAAACATTTCAAGAATTTACAAAGTACAATTGATCCAAGTGATGATAAGGTTCTGGAGGCTAGAAACAAATGCCAAACAGTCAGACAATGTAAAGTTTCTTGCTTGGACAGAATGCAACTGGAAAATGACCTTTCTCTGCAAGAACTAAAAAAGGCATCCTTCTCTATGGCTGATGGTTGGTGCCCCTCTAAAATAGGTTTAGAAAAACTCATTAGAGTTTGCAGATCTTTCTTATGGGGTGGACGTGATACAAGAAGGAGAATATCAAAGGTTAAATGGTCCTTCTGCACCAAACCCAGAAAGGAAGGAGGATTGGGAGTAATCAATATCCAGTTGGCAGCCTACAAACTTGCAGCCACTTGGATAATAAAAGCTATCACCTCCCCTGACAGTGACTGGGCTAACCTCCTGCTTAGAAACTTTAAATTTGTGAGACCCTACAGGGCCCCTAGATGGAGGGATTTTCCTCTCCTCTCTACTATTGGTAACCCTGAGCCATGTATGACTAAGGGGAGTCAACTCTAGAAAAATTTATGGGGGGCCTTTGAACATATCAAGAGCCACATAGCACTCTTTGGTAAAGGGATTTTCATGACTTTGGAATCAATCAAGGTTTATGTTTTATTTTACCAAACAATAGCTAAGTGATGAGGATTTTCTAAAAGCATGGCAACTTTCAAAAAAAGTTCGTCACTTGGGGAGATTTGTGGGACAAACCCAATTTCAAATGAAAGACATGGCTGGAGATCAGAAGGAGGCCATGTCAGCATAGTGCTAGCCATGCACAATTGCCTCTTCATAGGCACATAGTGAATTGGTCATGTGCCGTCCACTGCCACATCACCCTCCATCCATCTCATCCTTTTTTATCACCCTCTTGGGATAAAAAATTGGCCATCCTTCTAGGAGCCATAACTTTTGATCCAGGGGGAATTTGGAAGTGATCCAAAAAGCAAAAATGCTCACCAGATTGTGCTCTATGTGTTGAGAACCTTAGATCTACCTTTTGACATTTTTGCAGGCCAGCATCATTGAAAACCTCATCATCGAAACCACCTTCTGATCCTTGTAGCATACCTAGCACTTAAAATGAATAAAGATAAATTCATTTGCTTTATTTTGTGCATCGATGTGTAGTCTAGCTATATACTAGCATCCCCATAGAGGAGATCCAACTCCACCAAGACAAGTTAGCCATTGCCACATTACCCAATTAGTTCCAGCAGGGTGCCAGTCCCATCAGATCTATCATCGGTGTACACATTCACATATCTAACACACTTTCAATTCTCTTGGCATTTGACACTTCAGGACCTCAGTGTGACACTTGGAAGAGTGATCTTCCTCAAATTCAGGATGGTTGTATACTTCTTGCACCACAGTCACATTTGTTAACTATGTTTGGCAATGGTTCTTACACACATACACATCAACCTTGTACAGCCTCTTTGCTACACTCGACATGCAGTTGTCCTCATCTACTACAGGCTTGATCCTTGGCACATCATAGTTCTCACATGACTTGATTTTGACCGTTTAGCATAAGCCCCACAGTGGCAGCTCTCACACATTGTTCTCATGGGACTTGAGGGGTGCACTACTAAGAAATCCTAGGTATTACATGCGTTCAAGGGGTATATAAAAAATCCGTCGACTAAAACTTTTCCCACAATAAAACCACCCCTCTTTACTTATGAATTAATGGATTTTTTCTAAAGTTAAATTAAAAATTCCCTCTTGTTATTGTAATCCTGTTAAAATTTTTCCAAAAGTGGGATTAAAATACCCCTCCTTTTGAATTTTTGGAGGTGAACTCCCCGAGTCATGGGTAGACACTTTCACCGGTACATGGGTAAGCCTCTTGCATAGAGCACCCGACCACCTCTAGCATGGAGTTCTTTGCATCACATAGTTGATGATACGCCAATCATGACTCCGGATGAGATCCATGAGTGGAAAAAGAACCTTCTTTAACCATTTATTACCACAGGGTGTGTTCTAGACTCTAGTGTATGATGCCGACTCGACCCTCATTGACCTTAATAGATCAGATGCATATGCTTCACATGTTAGCATGAATCAGCCCACACATTCTAATCATGCACATTTAGCAGTAAGCCCTCAGCATGGGGCAAATTTGATGGTAAGTCCTCAACACAAGGCAGTCTCATGTACATCAACTCAGTCTGATTTCAATGATGTACAGCCATTGCCTTCATGCATATATTTAGCAAGAGTTCAGTAGTGATCATGTAGCTATTCAGCAGGTAAGTCCTCAATACGAGGCACTCACATCTCCAGCCGCACGTGGAGATTTACACCATATTGCATCAAGCTCTTTCAGTGATTCCATTCTAGCATCCATCATTAATGCTTTCACCTCTGACATAGAACATACCTTGGGCTTAGTTACCTTCAGTAGTACAGATCAATACATCAGTCTTTAGCACCTTCTAGCATTGGCGCAGTCATGCCACATTGCACCACCTTTGGATCTAGTTATCACCACCACCTCTTTCGATCAGCAAATCATTCCTCAGCATGAGGATAACTATGCATCAGTGTGGTCCTGCCCCAGTGTAGTGGACATCATCAAGTTTAGGCATAGTGGAACCTGGGGAGACTTGGTGTTTTAGCATGCACTTATGGCTATAGTATACAATCCTTACACTCTCCTTACATAATGCAAATTAGTGGTTGGATCCACGACTTTAGATTGGTCCCTTCATTAGCATTCGGCATCAAAAATGCTCCAGTGATATCTTATGCTTTCTTAGTGATATTTCAAGCTTCTAGGCCTTTACACTGTCAGCTCCTTCTCGATGAGCCTACAACAGATGCTACATCCTTTGTCGATCGATGTTTAGCCATGCACACAGCAAGCGAGACCTTCAGCTCATGATAGTTGAGCATACATGTTTGAGATGTTGCTATACCTTGTCATTTGTATGAGCCTTTTCTTCAGTAGAGAAATGTATCATACATGAACCTTCAGCCCCAAATTTTTAGCCCCTAGATCACTCTGTCCACCATGACTATGAGGTCTTCTTTAACACCACATCATTTGACAAAGATTATACTTCTATTGCATCATATGTCACACATTGTTGTCAGTTCTTTTGGGTTGTTGACACACTCATATGTCACAACCTGCCAGATCACATCTCCATCGCTACATCGACTAGCCTCACATCTGGATGCCTCTTATATAGAGCAACTCCACAGTCCACGGCAACCTATGACATGTTCAACATGTAGCCATACACATCATTGTTCACGTGGTCATCTTTCGATCGACTAGTCTTTGATCTAGGTGGACTTCATTTTCTACATATTTCCTTCCTCTTCCTTTCGACCTATTTTTTGGGTTTCATTCCCAAAGGTGAAGGATGACCCATAACTTAAGAGGGGGAAATCCACATTATGTACAGGATCATAAGTTGTACTCATTGTACATGCTTCCGCTATGTAGTCATTGTGCTCACATATGCACATACTACTCTGATTTATTTTCACTTTTCCTTTCTAGTTTTGGATGCCATAATATGCACCAAGAAAAACACAAAAAGTTCTTGTACATGCACCCTCTACTTACCCAATGCAATTTAAGAGGGGGTGTTAAAGATAGGGTAAATTACACTATCCACGTAGGGCATAGGGGAAAATCCTAAACCTAACCCTAAGGGATTCACATGTATATCTTTATGTTCATGTTCAATACACTTAGTGTACAAGTAGCTATATCATATACACTCCTCTCTCTCCCTCTCCCTCTCTCACTTCTGCTATCATAGATTTGGCATATAGAGCTGCAAATCCATGCATTAATTATGGTTGAAGGATATGAACTCTTAGATACTGGACATGTAAGCCCATGCTTTACTGATTTAACCAAAAATCAAAAGCATTCTTTGTGCATCAAGCTCTAGTTATGTTAGAATATTGGGTCTCAGCAGCGAGGTCTCAGCTCCTCTAGAGACTAATCCACCATTCCCATATTTAGGCATATAGTAGGTAGGATCATATATATATATATGGAACATTGGAAAATTCTCATCAATCAATAATTGATCATGGAGATTGGGCTTTGCTTGATCTAGGCCTCTCAACATGGTAGCTGATATGGGACCTTTTAAATGTCCCTTGACTTGTTCTTTTAATTTAACATCTGACCATTTTGGATGCTCACTATAAGGTATGGGTCACTTTCTGATGCAAATGCTGACACAAAATAGATTGATTTTTTTTGTTAACGAAGTCAAAAGTATTGGTGTTCACATCAGTATTTTTGTCAAAAAATATTAGTCGGTATATGCATCAGCATCAATATGTCTTCAGTGTTGGTATAGGCATTAGTAGCTTGATCGATATGTAACCATCGATATATACCAATAGTTTGCAGCACCCAAAGAAAACTTTTTGGTGTAGAATGGGCCTTGTTTTGCCCCACAATCATATGTTTTTTATTAAAATGATATTACAAGATGCCATTGGAGCCTACATGAACTCTTAAATCATGCTACATGTTACAAAATTCCCCTTTGAAAGAGGGTAATAGAAAATTTGATTTGAGATCCAAAATGGCAAAATTGCCAAAGTTTAAAATGGCAAATTTGCCAAAGTACAAAATGACAAAATCCTAAATAAACACTAAAGTACTACTACTCTTGCTCTTGCAAACTCTCCTCATCCTTAGAACGCTCCTCCTCATACTCTTGCATGTCTGTGGGTGCTCTTCATGGGCCTAATCCCTTGCCCTCCTCTAGGCGTGCAAGCCTCTCGCCTTTTGCTTGAGTCTACAACTCTGGGTCAAAATTGCCACCCTAAGAACAAAAGAACTTATAAATTGAGACAAGAGCATCAATTGTAAGATCAATGGGAAGGTACATCTAACAACGATGAGTGTTAGAGTATACTTACATGGCACTCTGCCACCTTCTACCAATCAATTTCATATCCCTCATCCTTCATCTCCTTAAAGAATGGCTTGGCACTAATCTCCCATGCCCATCTGTACTCTGTGTCATTTGGAAGGTTGCCAATCACAAAACCCTCCTCTCATTTTACCACTTCCTAGATCCTTTTAAAACTCTCTCTTCACTGCCCTCCAATCTGATGAATCATACCACTGCAGCTTCTTCTTCCCCTCCTTAATAGCATCTCTTTGACTCTGATCTACTATTTTATCCCATCTAAGATGGCTTCCTTCTGACACGGCTGCCTTGATTGTGCCAAGGTTGTAGGATATCCTTAGGAAAGTGGCTCATCAATTGCCTCATGTACTTGATGACAAGTGACCTTTCTCATCCTCAATAATTTCTCTAAGGTCATTGATGGTGTAGAATAGGTCCTCAGGTAAAATATAATCCAAAGCATGGACTTTAGAGGGAGTAGCAGAGCTAGAACATGGGGTGGAGCAAGGGGTATGGGTTTTGGTGCATATTTTAATGAATAGAGTTCTATGGAGGCTCTATCAATTATACAAATGATTGCTGTGTTTCTCATCCAAAGTTATTAGAGAGCTCTACTATTTTGTTTATGTTTGAATGGAGTAGGAGAATACAGAAAACTATGATACCTCAAGAGACAGTTCCTCATGGATCCATTGAATCCTTGGATTGTGCAACTCGGATCATGGTGATATCCAATTCTTGAAAAGGCTTGCCAATTTTGTTTTAGAAGCAAGCCAAGGAGATACTCTGGACACATCTTTCTGCAATATTGAATCCTGTGAAGAATTTTATTTGGATTTATTTACATGCAATACTATTTTGTAGATGGAGCTTCTAAATGTTGAAGGTTACTACAATTTCTTACTCCCTCCATTCTGCTAATTGCCAAAAAATAATGTTCTGCTAATTGCAAAAAAGTTGTTCTGTCAATAGCCAAAAAATTATTCTACTACTATAAAAGCTATTTTGTTTGGTCAAAAAGGGCTTTATGCCAACCAAACGGGCTTTATGCCTGCCAAATGGGCTTTATGCTTGCCTAACAAGCTTTATGCCTACCTGTGAAAAGATTATTATCTCCTAGAAAGAAAAAAAAAGGAAGTTTCCATCAGTTCCATTAACTTGAAAGTATTATATATTGCCAAAAAATTTGTTTTACCAAAAAAGTTGTTCTGTCCAAAAGTCCATTCTGCCAAAAAAGCTATTTCAAAAAACTATATACAGCCAAAAAAGTTATTGTGCCAAAAGGGTTGTTGGGAATGTTATCTTGCAAACTTACACATCAATAATGTGTGGTAGCCATCTCATCCAATCCATAGTTCTTTGCCATTCCAAGTATTAGCTATTGTTTATTCGCGTTCTTTACATGTTTTTTATCATTCTTTTTATCGAGAAAGATTCTTCTTCTATCTTCATCCAAATAGTGGATTTTTACCTTTTATTTTAAATGTATTTTTTCATTTGGATAGAAAGTCACAACAAGATAAAGCACCTACAGACGCGCACACAGATGTGTTTACTCAACTAAAAAAAAAACTTACAGGTGCATCTATTTGCACATCTAGAGACCCGCATCTAAAGGTGCATCTATATAGCAGACAGATGTGCCTATAGACGCGCATATAGATGCGTAAATAGACGCTCTGCTAGAAAATTTAAAAAACAAACAAATGCATCCTTAAACGCATTTATAGAAGCATTTATAGACGCATTTATAAACGCATTTATAGACATGCAAATAGATGCCTCTTGAACAGACAGACGTGTATATAGACGCGTTTATAGATGGTTTGATAGATGCACTATATAATATTTTTTAAAATTTGTGTGCTTGAACAGAATGCTGTGTATGTTGTGTATGCTATGTAGTTACAGGAATCCCATTTCCACATTGTGTAATTCAATTCTTACAGCCAACTGCATTTTAATTAGCACTCTTGCAAGCACGTCTATAGTCGACAATTACAATTCCAAATAAAACATTACAACTCTAAAACATTTAGTTCACAAAGCATTAATTGATAGAACGTTGCACAAGAAAATTGAAAGCCAAAAAAATAAAAAGAGTGTATATAAATTCATAGCTCAAAAAGTGCTTGTATGTACATATAGCACGAAGCTAAGCCACGTCCTATGGCTTCAAGTACCAAAAATAAGAGGAGTGTATATACAAGAGGCACGAAGCCAAGCCAGTGGCTTTAAGTACAAAAAAGAGTAGCTAGCACTACTTCTATGACTAATCTAAGTTCTCCATGTCCTCCTCCCTTCTACGCTCCCTTCTGCACTCCCTTCTCTGCCTCCTTCTTCCTCATCTTCTTCCTCATCTTCTTGTGCAGGGGCCTGTAAACAAGGGACAACATATATCAATGTATGAAAAATCAAATCTTTACTTATAATATTGACATTATTTAATTACTTTCAAATACCTCGGGGGGCGCTCCAGTATCCCAGATATACTACTCCTCAGTAATCAACCCGTCATTATAGAAGTGCTTCCATGTATCTCCTCTGCAATGGTGGCAGTGGTAGGCTATCTCGATAGGAGTAGGGTACCTGCCCACGATATCAAGCTGCAAGATGACACAATTTGCGGAGGGGTTGGTACAAAGAAACAACCTCCTAATAAACTACATAGACAATATAATTTGAGATCGATACTTACAAATTGGGCCTCCCATGATTCAACACCCCCTGCTCCAAAATGCACGCTTCCATATTGCTCCATTTGGATCCTTCGTGCCTCCATGTGCTGCAGACTGGGTTCCTCCCTTGCTGACTTCATTGCTTTCTTCCACTCACGCTTGTGAGCGGTGTGGGGCGGGCCCCTTGGTGGTTGACCTCCCTCGAGCCTGGCAAGCTCCGCTAGTGCCTGCCTCTTAAGCGAAGATCTTTTATTGCCAAGTATCGTAACAATCTTTGACTTGGCCCATTTATCTGTAAATTGAACATTGGGGGGGTTAGGATACCTAGAGCGAACAGTAGCGAGGGTCTCATTAGCCAACCTCTTTGGATGGTCTTTGTAGTGGATAAAGCAATCTCTGTAATTGTTAGCAATTACAGAGCGCATGAAGGCCATGATGTCCTTCCCTCATGCATCCATCCTATCTAAGTGATGTCATAGTAGATCGTACCATCATCCGAAGGCACGTCTACATCCTCTGAATCATCCTCGTCCCCACCACCACCCCTCCCAAAACACTGTGCCATGCATCCCCCACTGCTCTCCCTACTACTATGCCTGCTACTGTGTCATGCCTCAAGGGAAAGGATGCAACAAAGTAATAGACACGGAGTTGCTTAATAATATCAACCTCTATTGCATGCTTAATAGTGATGTGATGAAAAGATGGGTGACAAGATACGAGGATGCAAAGGCAAGAAGACAAGAAGAAAGGGCCCTCTTTCGTACACACCATGGATCTCGTGTGCCATACCCTCAGTATGTAAGAGCACTTCCAAAGGATATTCATGTGGATTGGCTACTTGACGAAATGGAGAAAGAGGAGAAAGACGAGGGGATGCATATCACAATGGAAGAATGGGAGTTGCTAGGGATGCATGAGCAAGGTCGGTATATAGAATGTTATGCATAAGTTCGGAGCTTTCAATAATTTAGATTGCTTATTTAATTGATTTTGTCTTAGTGTAGTGCACTATGTTCAATGCTATATGGTGTGAGGGCAAGCATTTTCGAACACAACAGATCGATGATAAGAGAAACACACAAGATTGCGGCATCATTGCTAGCTTTGAGGGAGCCAATGGAGCCATGGATGATAATTGTGGCATAATCCAAGATATCATTAAGCTTGACTTTTGATGATTCTTTGTGTATGTTTTGGATGTAAAGTGGTTTAAGGACATGGTGGAAAGAGGCCCTAATGCAACAATAAAATGCCATGTAAGTGGCTTTGTAACTATTGACTCCACAAAGTTTTAGCAAAGTAAGAAGGACACACTAGTACTACTGCAACAATGTGAATAGGTACTGTACACACATATAAAAATACTCACTTTTAAATATTTGATACCTTCGATGAAGGAAAATAATATGATTGTATTTGTGTTTGAATTAGGTTGTCGATTAACCAATGGTGGATAATAATAGATGGTGGCATGTCATACCTATTATGCCACGTTTCAAAGTGATGTATAGTACATTTACTAATATGGAGCGTATGGAGGATGATCATGGCCATGGAGGTGATGATGACCGTGATGTGAGAGAGGAGGATGGTCATGAGATAGGAGATATAGATATTGAGGCCATTACCTATGAGAACAAGCCTACCATTGGTGATGCTGATTTCGATGAGCACATGAGTAGCACAAGTAGTAGTGGGTTGAATGTATTTGTAGATCTAAACACTTGTTTGGATTTTGAAGTAGATAGTTTGGCAAGGGTTGATCTCATTGAGGATGAGATTGAACTATAGCCCATCATTGATATTGGCAAAACTATTTTACATATTGTCTCATTCTCCTCACCTCACTTAATTTTTGTATATGTGGGTTTGCAAAAAAGCATTGATGTTTTTGTTAAAATTATGTGCTTTGGTAATCATGGGCAATGTTTGGAAAGCAGTGATGTACACGAAAATCTCTTTCTGTATTCTCTATTTTGTGTCTAAATACGCACTTAATTCTGTGTAGACGCACTAATAGATGCACTAATACAGTGCAAATAGATGCGCTGACAGATGCAGTGTTAGCTCAATGTTAGATAGGCCCGTATTTTCTCAGTGTAGATGCGCTAATGGATGCGTTAATACACGCACAAATAGATGCGCTGTTAGATGCGCCCATAATTTCTCTATTCAAGCAACACCTATAGACGTGCTCACTATTTTGCATGTCTATCAAGCGTGTCTATAGTTGCTTTGTATTGTTATGAGTCAAATAAATCTATGTGACTGGTGCATGCGAGATATAGATATCAATATGAATATACTAATATTCACGTAATATGCTTATCTATTTGTAAGACTTCTTTGCAACACTATTAGACTCTAATATTCTTGTTACATCCAAGATAAGAACCTTGTTTGGCTAGAATTCACCACTAGCCAAGTTGCAAGCAAAGTTGTTCTATCAGCATGCTTTGTGCTGCTATTACAAGTTCTTTAAGAGGAATCCATGAACAAAATATGCTCACATAGATCTACAGGCAACCAAATACATGTTAGATTTCACAAGGTATGATGAGTTGATATGGATAGGAATCATTGATGGGGAAGCCGACTACTCTGAACAAAAGACAAGTATCAACAAGATCTAGCCCATTATCCTCCAACTTCATGTCCATGGTTTGCACCAGACTTGTATGCCAGCCCGAATGCACATCCCCGAATCCCAAGGGCACATGGCCACCAGAGTCTAATTTCTTTGTTGTGGGTTGGATATTTAAAGAAATTTCTAGATTTCTCATAGATGTTGTGGGAGGTGCTTTCAGTGTGACAACTATGTGAAGAATGGTCTTCAATCAAACTCTTACTTGGTTATCAAAATTTGCTATGCAACAAGCCTTATCCAAAGGAGAGAGCTACTATGGGAAAGATTTTGTCCAAACTACATAGTCACAATGTAATGAGGATGTGACAATGTGACCCATTGAGGAAATTAAGGCGTGCTTGTGAAGATATATACATTTTTTCCTTGATACCATCTGGTCACAATTTTGATTACTAAATTTGTAATATATTTGAGTCGTATCTTAAATTCTTGGTAGTATTATTGAATTAAGGTTATGCATTCAAATGTAAGAATTTGACGATTTTATTTTACCATCATTCAATTTGCACAAAGACACTCAATTCACATTGAAAATGAAGCTGTCCTTGTTGTTCATGTTACCTCCACAATTGAAAATTCAAGCTATCCTTTCCCTATGAAATAGTTAAATAATTTTTTACATGATAGAATTTAAATATATATTGTAAAGTTGAATGCTAAAATTTAAGATCATGCCACTCATTCATTTTTCGCATGGTTATTAGATTTTTTTCTCACTTTTTGTTACTATGGAATCTTCCTTGCAATAATCAACACAAGCTACATACGAGGCACAAGGTCAAAACACTCATGGCAAGATAGCCACCAAACATATTATGGATGTGGCTGATGCTACCCTGCAACCAACAAGGAGACAAGTGGCATGGGCAATTGCCAGTGCTAGTCCTACCATGGTCCATAGTGTTGGAAGGGGAGTTCGTGAAAGATGTTTTCTCCAACGAAGACATAGTTTAAGTTTGGGAGAGAGAGAGAGAGAGAGAGAGAGGGGTGAAGTGTACTACAAACATCAACCTCATGCTACAGACAACAACCTCATGCTCTTGCTCTCTAATTAATTTTCTTTGTACTACAAACAGCAGCCTCATGCTGTTGTTCTCTAATAAATTTTCTTTGTATATGGGGTTGTAAATGAAGTTTTTTTGGAAATAAATTGTTAAGCAGTATTAAGAGTTTATAATCTCTCTCTCTCTCTCTCTCTCTCTCTCGCTCTCTCTTTAAATGTGTTCAAATTTTATTATTAAGAAAAGAATTCATGTTTTCTAATTTAATGTGGAGAAAACATTGATTTAAAAAACAAAACACATCTATCTATATCTTTTTTTCTTTCAATATATTTTTCCTTAGAAGAAACATTTCTACTTTCTTATTGGAAAAAAAAAACACACACACACACACACACACACACACACACACACATATAAAACTTTTGTTACAAAAAAACATACGTAAAAAAAAACACAGATCTATATTTAATTATTTTAAATAGTTAGCCAAAAAAATAAATTTATGGGTAGCCAATGACGTGGGAGATTTGCAAATGCAAAATTGTTACTGTGTTTGGATTGTTTATCTAGATGGGCACTGTAGTGTGCACATTTTTTTGATGCAAGATTCTTTGGCTATGTTATTGGGTCATTTTGGGAGCCTAACAAATGCTATAGTTTTTATTTGTTCATATAGCCAAATTCCCTTAATTCCCTTGGTTTTCTCCTTTCTTTGGAATCTCGATAAAAAGTTAAACATATAATTTATGTCAACACTAAGAAGCTCATCGGTAGGTGATGTTGAAATGGAAAATAGCTTGTGGTGGCTGTGGGGGTGCTTTTGCTGTGATAGCTTATTAGAAGCTTGAGAAGTACGGCAACCAACAATGGTGTTGATTTCAATATTAATTTAGGTGTCTTACAACTAGATTCAGGTTCACCATTACCCCAAGGATAATAAGTTGTGGAGAATATATGCATAACCTTGAATTCAACCTTTAGCAGATGCATGTCTTCATTGTTTTATGGGCTTTGAGGACCACACACAGGATAGCTATTGGTAAGTTTACATAATTCCAGTTGGGATATGGGATAGAAGACATTTTCCTAATTGAATTAGAGATACATAGTCTTTGCACTACCATTGCAAGGACAGAAGGATAGGAAGATTCCTATGCTCAATGCTTTGTAAAACTAGAAGCCTTGGATGAATTCCAATTATAGAATTCAAAGAACTTGGATGCTACTCAACAATGATACAAGGCTAGTTTTGATACCAAGATGCACCAGAAGCAAGATATTGCATAATGGGATTTGGTCATGAGATTTAATAGCCATTTGAATAAGGAGCTCGACAAAACATTACCAACCAATGGGAGTGACCATATCAAGTCAAGAAAAATTTCACCAAAAGAACCTATCAAGTTGAGTATGTCAATTGCCCAATGATACCCAAATGCACCACTAAGTATCACCTTAATTTCTTGTATGATCAAGCACCTTGAGGGCCAGTAGACCCTAGGATGACCCTCTCTATTTCAAGAGAGTATCTACTGGGGGGAACGATGTGATGTGAAATTTTTATATCTTTTATTTGGAATTGATGTTAGTTCTATATATGTCTAAAAGGGAGTGTGAGGATCAAGTGAAATCCTAGTGGTTATCAACAATTAATTACATTTTCTAAGATATTAACAAGGATAGAAAGGATGAGTGGAATGGATCATTTTAAATACCATGTGAATGAATGATTAATACCTTAGTATGGGATGATAGTTATTTGTGTAAGAAATATTATGGGGTTTATAGGAAATAAGAAGAGTGAGTCATATAAAGAGGTAGGTCTCATGTCCATGTGTACCAATAATGTAATAGAGCCCACATGGCAAGCATATGGAGTGTGGTAGTAAGACAAATACTTCTAGAATTCCTAGTATGTGGGATATGGAGGATGTGGACACTTGGAAAAGAGAGGATCCCTATGGACTCCATGAGGACAGACTCTTGACTTTCTCAACTTTTAAAGAGAAATGAGCATCTTGTGATGGGAATGATGTCAAGAGTAGCAAAAAGTACATGGATAGTGACATATGGGCTGATGTGACGATTGATAAGAAAAGGATTGTAAATGGGTGAAGGTGGCTGACAAAGTTTCTACAAAAGGGCCCCTCCTCTTCCTTGTTCAAGCATGTCTTCCACCATTAGTCCCTATGCTACTGTAGCTCATCTCCTTGAACCTCTTCCATGAGCCTTCTCTGTCCCTCTTGTAGATGCTCTCTTGTATAGACTCTTGGATCCTTCTCTCTCCCTCTTGTAGATGCTCTCTTGTAGAGACTCTTGTAGATTCTCTCCTGTATAGACTCATGGATCCTTCTCTCTTTAGTTCATTCTCTGATCTATGAGTAGTCTTAGAGCTTCCACTCTCCCTTGTATTATGAAATCTCTTTGTTGTCCCTTGATTTTATAGTTTTGTGAGTAGAGTTTGGCTAGAGTATCACTCTATTTCAATGAACATCACTTTTTATTAGGTTTCTTGATTCTCTCTCTGCTTCCTTCCAAGGAGGGAATTCGAGGAAGAGGGTGGTCAGAGATGTTGGATGGAGTGTAATTGCATGTAGAATTGTCAAGAGGTGGATCAGGTACCTCCTTCGCAAGTCTGGGTATTGATGTAGGTGTGTTAGGGGGGCTAGAGATGTGTTAGTGTAGTAGGGAATGTCATGTTATAATTGTGCCTAGTATTGTCCCCTCTGAGTGCAGGAATGTGCCGATGTAGATGGATCATCAATCGGAGGTCACGGGTGAAATTTTTATGAGCGAATTAGTGCAAAAAGGGGCCACATGAGGGCACAAATTGACAAGTTCTAGGGATGCCAAAATGGTGGGGGATGAGCTCAAGATTGAGGGAGCACATCATTTTTTCCAAATTGCTTGAGCTTGGCAAGGTCCTACCCATGTCTACGTTGAAGTCACCTATAAGTACCATGTATGAGTTTGTTGTTCTTGTCTCCAAGACTATGTTTTGGATGTATGTTAGAAATGTATAGAATTTTTGAGATGGTGGTTTATATATATTGAAAACTCGCAACCTTTTGCCATGAATTATTGTGTGGATAGCCGTTATTTTGTCTCCATGCTCAGTGTATGCTTTTGTACCATGTATTGGCAAGTCTTTTCTGAGTAGCGTGCATTGCCTTATGTGAGAGTAATTCTCTATTATGGTAAATTGTTGTGGAGCAAGGTGCCGATGCTTTCTTGTTATTGTTTCTTGGAGGCATATAATGTTGGAGTCCATTAGTTGCGGTGTCTATACAATGTCTAATATGTATTTTGATAGTGATCTCCTTGTAGTATGGTGTTTTGGTGTGTGAAATTTTGGTTCAAACAAGGTTCAATTTGGGTTCCAAATGGGTGCCTTATGGTCCCTGAAAGTTAGGGGGAATTAGCCCGGCCCTTTGGTCAAAGAAGTCATGTCAATAATATAAATAATCATAATTACACTAATGCATCATGATTATCGGTACACTAATCATACAGCTTAGAATACCTGTAAGACCTTGTGCCGACCTTATGCCAATCATGGGACTTGAGCCCACTAATCTTATTGTCCTTTGAAAATGCTCCTTTAAAGCAATGCATGTACCCTATCAGTGTTTGAAAAGAGGCAATGTCTACCTTGACTGCTGCCTCCTCTCTCTTGGAGAGGATCCATGTTGCTTTCGGGAGCAAAACTTTACAAACGCGCACTTGGAGCCATAAATGAGGCATCCTATTCATAGCGCACAAGTCTTCTCACAATCCTCTCGAGTCTTTGGCACCAACCAAGTGTGCCCAAATAGTAGCCCCCACATTCTTGAAGATATGCATGGGATCCAAGAGATGATTGATTTGCAACTAACCCCAATAAGGAAGGATTGTGAAAGATGGATAGCCTCTTCATACTAAGAGGAGGCTCCTCTCCATTCACCTTCCAAGTCTAAATCTAGTCACTTGCCTTCAAATATGGTGGTGGTGGATTAAGCTAGACTCCATGGGCAAGATGGTCTAGTGGAAGGTATCAAGCATGACTTCATAAACCATTTTCCTTATACATTTAAGGTGTCATGCAAGCGGCATCAAACCCTTCCCACAAATAGGACAAGCATGGTACCCACTTATTGCAAGTCTTGCATGTGTGCAAGAATGTGTTAGTATAAGACATGCGCTAGAAAGAGAGTCATAAAAGTATCATTATACATGTAAAGACACAACCATGTACTTGCACACTCTCCATATCTTGGGTAGTCATGCATGGTCCACATCAAGATCCCCTGACCAAAATGTGAATGGTATGTCTAGGAGCTTTGGAAATATCAAAGACCTGCATTCCTCTCCATAAGATCTATAACTCCTCTATCAAAGGTGCCATGTACACGTTCATATTTTTGGCCTTGTACTTCCCTGGCACAAGCAGTGCAAGCATGAGGTGTCCCTTCTTTACTATTAGCCATGGTGGGATATTGTATTTCATCAAGACTATAGGCCATGTTGACCAAGATGTCGAGCGTAACCTGAAAGGCTTCATGCTGTCCATGGCGAGTCCAAGATGTAAGTTGATTGTCTATGTGCTTTCGAGCAGCACAATCTGCTAGAATTTCAATGTGTCATTAGTGAACCGATTTGTAGCATGCCAAGTCATCAACTCCACTAAGAATTTGCATCGAAACATGTGTTGTATTCTAGCAATGATGGGAAAGTGTCTCAAGACCTTTACTGAGATTTGCTCACCTTGCAAGTCATCTCTATATCATTGTTCCCCACACTCCAGACAACTAGCCAAATCTCCATGCTCATGACGAAAGAGAATACAATCATTACGACAAGCATGGATGGTATCATTATAATCCATACCCACCATTGTCAACATATTATTTGCTTCCTCTCTTGATGCGGGCATGGTATTTGGTGTAGGCAACATCTTCTAGAGCAACCTATCGCAATTAAAACATACATAGTTTTCAAATAATGAGAAACTATGATGATTCTCAAAACAAACAACATTCAAATTATGAGATAATTAATGTAGGAGCTAACCTCATTAAGACCGAGACACTTGTATCCGATCGCCCATACATTGCTTGCAGATTCAAGATTGAGAGACAAGCCCATAGTTTTGACATCCCAGCACCCTTGTACAACTGTGATGATTGTAACTCTTGCATATTGGCCTCAGACTTGGACATTACGTGTACATGTGGTGTAGTGCCCTAAAAATAGAATCCATCATGTCTACCATACCCTCGTCATCATTTGGTAGATCCGGGATACTATCCTCTTGCCCAAAGTGTGAAGGTGTATGTACACCCTCGCCACCCTCCTCATCCTGTCTCAAGGTTTCGTGTAAATATAAAATCTTGTCTCAAGGTTTTGTGTCGTGTATGCATGCAATATTAATCATGAACTCAAGTAGCATTGACTTACTGGATGATCCATCACCATGTCCACCACTAATGGTGGGTACTAGTGCAGGCTCCTCCCCATACATCTGCAAGTGGCTCATAAGAATATGGCATTGATGTCGTACTTCTCGCTTTCAGTGAGTGCAATGACAATACAACCTCTCCGTAATCCACTTTGCGCTCCTAGGCGTTGTTGCATCATCTGATGAGCTTCCACTCGTCCCTTCCATCTACACACCTCCAAAATCACAACACAAAATGCAAGGAAATCCACTCAAGATCCAAAAAATATGAGCTCTTTCCTTCTCTTGCTAGATTTAGTGCCCTGAACCGTCACTATATACCAATGTTATACCCTATTCCATCACTATATAGCGATGCTGGGAGCTAAAACCCGAGACCCCATGCAAGGTGGCTGCTCACTTGGTATAAGTCTACTCCTACTTGTAATCTCACTTTTTAAATTGTTTTTGTTCTTTAAGTTCCCATCTAATTTTCAATTAAGATAGTTTCACTCTTAGGGTGCAAGCTTAAACATCCCATCAATAGAGGCGAGTGGTGACGATGAGGAGGCATGTCTCGAGGGATTTGGCTTAGAAGGCTTCGACAAGGGTTGGGGATCAGGCAGGGCTCACGAGGGCTAGGGATCTAGGCCAGGGCAACCACAATGATGACAACAATGACTCCGATGATTCGAATGAGCATCAGTAGTATTTTGTATATACTTTGGCATGTATATGCTTTTTGCTGTCGACTCATTTGAGCGATTTTGTATCACCCTTTTTGAAAGGGAAATTTTGTAACAAATAAGGTTGTATATACTTTGGCATGTATCTGATTTTATCTCTAGGCTCATTTGAGCAATTTTGTATCACCCCTTTCACAAGGGAAACTTTGTAGCAAACAAGGTTTGAGAATTTTATCTCGCTTGTGTGCTTGTAAACATTTATTTTGAATGAAAAAAAAAAGACATTAGTGGGGTAAAACAGGGCTTGGTGTGGCCTTGTTTTTCCCCACTAATGTTTTTTTTAAGTCCGGTTAAGGGTCGCTATATACCCATGCTTTACCAATGTCACTATATAGGGACCTTTACCAGAGTCACTATATAGGGACGCTTATATAGCGATGCATGTTTTTAGATGTTAATAGCAACGTAAATAACGACCTTTGCACCCATTAAAAAAAACTTTTTAGTGTAAAAAAGGTTGGTATTTCCGTCAAAAAATGGCATGTGCCTTGTAGTGTTTGCCCATACTCTCAATTCTTTAGATGCGAACACAAGTAGAACATTTTGGGTGTGATCATAGATGCTAGTTTTGGAGTGAGTATAATCTTGGAAGATGTCAAGTGACTAAAGCTTAAGAATCTAAAGACTTCTCCATTGTGACTTCACATGGTGGATCGACAGCCAATGGAACCACTAGGTACACTTTTGGATATTGTCATTCCCATTGGTGGAGTGTATTATATTGTTAGTCTACTTATATCCCCAATGGAAGAGAAAATAGAATGCCTACTTGATATTCTAGGCAAACAATGGCTAAAAAAACCTAAGTTATTGCTTGATTGGGGCTTCAACATTTATGACTATCAAGATTGGAGAAGCAAAAGTTTAGATTCCAACTCATTTGGGCAAAGTTCCAAGTAGTTGCTGTAGACCAAAAGGCTTGGAATTCTGAGATCAATTTCCACAAGAATATAATCTAATACATCTCCCAACTCTTAGCTACATTGTCTTGTGACTTTGCCTTAAGGAAAGTAGCAATCTTTGGCTGAAGGACTTTATCACTTTTATCTCCTAGCACCTTTCATCCATGGTTTTGATGCTTATTTCCTTGGAACTAGATACAATCACATTATTCTCTAAGATTTCATGCTGCAAAGTGGATATCATGGAGTCCTCCATGCCCAACAAAGGGCAGAACATTGTCAGTCCTAGTCTTTTAGCGCCCTCTTCTTGATTGATTTCTCCCACCTTACCGAAAGTGGAAACTTGTGTTGTGCTCATCTCTTGGACAAAAACCTCACCCTTTTGATTTGGTAAATTTACCTTGACATATATCTATGCATGATTTCCATCCATCCTTGGAAGAGATCATTTGAACATATGATCATTTGAACATCTTTTTGGTTGAAACTCTTTCCAAAAGACACATGCACATTATTAATAAACTCTTGCACAACAATAGTAAAGTAATGCACAACAATAATATAGCATGTTTGACACACTACTCTCAAGATTAATTTTAAAACCAAGCTAACACAAGGAAGGGAAAGTGGAGAAAAGAGTATATAATGACACGCATTTTTTATAGAACGGTTTTAAAACCAATATTGTATCATCAATAAAGAATGTCATGAAGATGGTAGCTTTTAATAAAACACAATGATAGAATAAATGCTTACATCTCATTCTTTTTGTGATGACTGACTTAGTAACTTCAAGTTTAGGCTTATGTGATCTCCCGAATGCAACCCAATGACTCTATAGCTACTTCAATTGTTTTACATAAGGCATGTCCTTCATGTTCCTCTAAAGTTCCTTATTGGCCTTTTGTGAAATTACCTGATACATTTTCTTTGGAAAATTAAATACTATTCTTGCGGCTCTTCTTACATAAACACCTTGGATTTGTTTTACCACTGGTAAATCACTCAATTGTAAAATTTTAGCTACTTTAATTGAGTGTTGCCCTGATAAAGACAAAACCAAGATCAAGCATGCACAAAGTGTGGCATGGAAGGCCATAAACAAGGTACTCAATGTGAGCTTTGGTGCAAACATAGAGGAGAAAGAGGAATCCCAATAATCAATTGTAATGCAAGAGGTAGCCAAAATCAGTAGCAGCAACCACCACCAGGTGTCCATATGTGTACTTGAATCCTATAAATGAGGATTACAATCAACAAAATCAAAGAAATCATGGTAACATACATGCACTAGTAGTGACAAGGTCTAGAGGTACAAAGAGGGTACAAATCTCATGCCTGGCCTTGGAGATGCACCAAGAATGACGACAAAGCCAATAAACTGGCCTAATCAAGTGCATGTCCAAAATAAAGCTCTAAAGCAAGTACTTGAGAGTAATGCAGCAACAGAAGCAAGATCATCAGAGATCCAAAACAAGGGTAAGGTTAAGCTCGACCTCAAACAACTCCAAACATAGTCCGACAGTCTTCTGACAGAAAACGTACGACATCAACATATAGATAATAAAATTCAAAAAAGCAACATACAACAACCTAATAGGGTTCTAGATACACACACAATAGGATAAGCTTCTTTCGACCCAAGATATATTGCCAAAGAAAAAAGTGAATTGTTGGATGGAACCATCTCGGACTCAACAGAGCAGAAAAATAGAGGTGACAAGGTCAAGTTGACAGAAATCAAAGAGAAGCAAGCTGTTCCAATTGCAGACACCACATTGAAGAACATAATTCAGATGCAAGAAAAGGCCAAATATGAACATGAAGACCCCACACTATTCTTTAAAGAGCTTTTGGATTCCAAAGTTTAGATAACATTGGATCAACTTCTGAATCTTGTTCCAACATTCAAGAACCAATTATGTTAAAAATTGCATTTTAAGGACATTCCTCAAACAAAAAATCATCCATAGAGTGAAGATGAAGAGGAAACACCCGACATTTACACATCCATCATTGAAGATGTGGATTATCAAGTCCCACTCATAGATGTGGATTATAAAAGGCAAAGGATACCATAAATATTGGTAGATGGAGGATCAGGAGTGTGAACATCCTCTTTGAGGATCTATTTAAGAAATTTTGTTGCAATGAACTTGTACCAGCACCATTTTAGGTCACAATGGCTGACCAAAGAAGAATACAACCTCTTGGAATACTAAGAGGACATGAAATTAGCGCTATGGGACTATCCTTTATAGTCACATTTATAGTACTTAGAATGGAGGAAAGAGATTGTGCCTATTCCATGTTATTGGGTAGGCCATGGCTAAGAGCTGCCAAAGTAAAGGATTAGAGAGAATAACGATTAGGGAGCGATTAGGAAAGGCAAAAAGAAGTTGAAAATCAATCTCTCTTCAAAGAGAAGCTTCCCAAAACAAGTTCATCCACTACAAGTAGAGCACATCAACATGATAGCTGAAGTTGAGGAAGATGAGGAGGATATTTTCCTTAGGAGAAATCCTATTGTTTTCACCATATTTTAAATTGATGTAATAAAAATCATTGTTCTGTATACATGCTCAAATCAACAAACACAACAGCCTGACCTACAACCAACCACTGCAAAATAGAACACGGTCAAATAACAATCGGAGGTAGATTCTATCAACCACAATATGACAAGTGACAATCATGTCGACCCAGATGAGACCCTACAAGAAGAAAGTCAAAAATCAGATGCACAAGCCATCCTAGAAGCTGAAACTCAATTTGAGGAGCATATGCAAAAGAGTGCCAGAGTCTGACAGGATGACTTGGAAGAGATGAATCTTGGAGACCTTGACAACCCCCGATAGTTTTGGTAAGTACAGGTCTTCCTCCACCTTTCAAAGTGGCATTAAAGGACTTATTGATAGAATATAGAGACATATTTGCTTGGCATTATACTAATATGAAGGGAGTAGTCCCTAAGTTCTGTCAGCAAGATGGTGTCCTAGTGGTGCAAGAAAAATACATAATGAATCCCAACTATGGAAAACAAGTCAAAGAGGAAATTGATAAGTTGTTGAGAGTTGGTTTTATATATTTTCTCACCCATGTTACATGGCTTTCACCTATTGTGATTGTGCCCAAAAATAATGGAAAACTCAGAATATGTGTGAACTACAGAAAGCTCAATGCTGCCACCATTACTGACCCTTTCCCTCTACCATTTTGTGACTCTTTGCTAAATTGCTAGATGCTATAGTAGGTCATGGAATCTATAGATTTCTTGATGGTTTCAGTGGTTACAACTAGATAAGAATGGCACCTGAAGATAAGGAAAAAATAACATTCATCACTGAATGGGGAGTAGTTGCTTCTAATGTCATGACATTTGGTCTTAAGAATGCTCCGCCAACCTTTAAAAAGTACATCTAGGAGGTATTTGATGAGTATCTTAAATATTTTATGGAAGTCTTCCTTGATGATTTTTCTGTAATTGGGAAAAGAGTGGAACATCTACAACACTTGAGTTTATGCTTTGCAAAGTGTCGAATGGCTGACCCAGCCAAATGTGCATTTGCTGTGAGTAGAGGAATTCTCCTAGGGCACAATATCTCATAGGATGGAATGGCAATAGATTCCAACAAAGTGTTAGCCATACAAGATGCCAAACCACCCAAAAACATCAAGTAGCTTCAGAGATTTATAGGCCAGATTAAATGGCACTGTAGTTTTCTTGGATACCTTGCTGGCATATGCTATCCTCTCACAAAATGCACAAGGGAACCATACATCACATCTGGGGTGATGCATAACAATATGCTTTTAATATCCTAAAGAAAATGTTGATGATAGAACCTATACTACAACTCCCTGACTAGACTCTTCCATTTGAGGTTTTTGTTGATGCTTCTGATGTAGTAATAGGTGCAATGCTTATGTAGCAAAAAACACCTAAGTGGTTCAGACCAGTTTACTATGCCAGCAAAATCTTAACAAAGCATGAAAATAACTATGCAATCACAGAAAGGGAAACACTTGAATGATCTATGCATTGCACAAATTTTGGCGTTATTTATTGGGAAACAAAGTGAATTTTCATGTAAATCATCAAGCTCTCATTTACTTAGTGAATAAACTGCAATTAACAGGAAGTTTGGCCAAATGGATGCTCTTATTGTAGGAGTTTGACTATAGCATTGTGCATAGTCCTAGAAGGCAACATGCCATTGCTAATTACTTGAGCACGATACTATCAGGGGAAGCCCCAATAGGTATACCAGATGAACTCCCTAATGCAAGCATTTTCATGGTAAGAATTCAAGAACCACCAAATTGGTATGATAAAATGCTGTTCTTTCTTACTAATGGTTTGATCCTTGAAACATTAACTAGGGATTAGAGAAAGGAACTTCTTTGACAGAACAGACCTTTCTTGGCAATAACCGGTGTTTTGTATACAACAGGAATTGACCAGGTGATCAAAAGATGTGTGCAAGATCATGAGCAGAAGGCTATCCTAGCTGAAGCCCATGGAGGACCAGGAGGAGGACACTTCTCTAGAGATAGTACAGGTAAAAAGATTTTGCAAGCTGCCTTATGGTGGCCTACAGTTTTAAAAGATGCTCATAATTGGTCCAAAGCATGTTTGCCATGTTAGAGAGATGATAGACCACTTTGAGAGTGATAGGATGCCCCATCAACCAATTCTCCCCTTGGGACCTTTTCAGAAATGGGGACTAGATTTTATTGGACCCATCAAACCTCCAGTAAATTTTTCAGGTAATCAATATATTTTGGGTGCCACTAACTATTGTACAAAATGAGTTGAAGCTATAGCACTCAAAACATGGAAGGCTAGGACTATGGCACATTTTCTTTATCACAACATTGTCACCAGATTTGGTGTTCCTATTGAAATAGTGTCTGACACAGGGACTCATTTCCTCAACAAAACAATTAGGAAGATGACTAAAATGCACATGATGCTGCATAAAAGTCTATAGTCTATTACCCACAAGCCAATGGGCAATAAGCTGAGAGCTCCAACAAACTTATGGAAAAAGTATATAGAAGAACAATAGTTGATCACCCAGAGGATTGGGATCAACACTTGGACTCGGTACTATAGGCACTTAAAACAACACACAAGGTTGCAACTAGATTAGCACCTTTCTCAAGTTGGTGTGTATGGTTGTGAGGCAGTAGTACCTATGGAATTTCTTGCAGGTATCTCGAGAGTGGTAATAGATAATAGACTGTTGTCCCCAGAATATTCCATCAATGCAAGATTAGAACAACTTCTACAATTGGAGGAGGATAGGTTCACAAGTTAACATAATACTAATATTATTCAGAAAAGGAGGGCAATGTAGATTAATAGAAACATAAAGTTCAAGTTGTTCAAGAAAGGTGATTTAGTGTTAATGTTCAACAAAAGGTTGGGAAAAATGCTAGGAAAGTTTAAGCTGAGATATGATGGCCCCTTCAAGGTAGTTGAAGTTTTTGATCAAGGTAGCTTCCAATTAGCTGACCTTCATGGCAATGCATTTGACAAACCAGTGAATGGTTTCAGGCTAAAACCTTACATTGGTCCAAACCCAACTCAAGCAAAGATAAATATAATCTCTCTACAGCTCTGCACTAACCTCAATCAAGATGATGTATATGTTTCATCTGTTCAGATTGATGGGTTTGTGTACAATAGACTCCGACAAAATTCTGACACCAATCCAATATACACAAAGGAAATGAGTTGTTTCATCTCCGCTAGGTATGCTCTAAACCATACAGGTCCAATCAGATAAGTGGTGAAGGTACATGGAAGTTAGCCGATGCACCCATAGTGGAAAGCATGGCTCCACAATGGCCATTCTACCACTGACTCCAATCCAATAGATACAACACCAATGACTGGTCACTCCAAGTGCAATATGAGTTCGACTAGTGTGTCCGCCAATCTGACGAGCGCATGTGAGTGGATAAATGACTCTGACTCTGATCTACCCGACACGTGCGACATGAACCCTACAGTCCAACCCGACTTTGACTCACATCCAACAAGTCTTTCTGAGTTTGGTCTGACAACACAGTCTGATTCTGACCCGACTCCGACATCTGCTTTTGATCTGCTGCATGCAAAAGAGAATACTATGCCTCCGATCTGACCACTACTTCGGCATCGAACATAGCTCTGACGATGCCCCGACTCTCCACCAGAAACAATGTAATATGTGCCACGCATGATGGATTCTCCGTACTAACTGGACAACCCAAGGATGTACAAGGTATGAACCCCGACTCTGTACGAGTCTTCGACAATGCCCTGACTCCACCAAAAACAACGCAATCTGTACCACGCATGATGGATTCTTTGTACTAATTGGATAGCCCAAGGATGTACAAGGTATAAACCCAACCCTTGTCAACAAGCCTATTCCCTCAGAGGAGGCTCTCACTCCCATAATAGCCATCCTTGTCGACCCCTCTCTGATGAACTCCATCATGAAGAATAACCCCCACAATGCCAAATGAAAGATGAACACTAGTCCCTCACAATCGTTGAAAAGCACTGCCAGTTGCTTGCATGCAGCATTGATGGACCGTCCATTGCAACAACACATCGACACAAGCTTCTCCCATGGGCCTCCTCTACTTATGGCACCCAAAAGAAGCCATCCACTCACATTTCCTAGCCCATCAGAATAGCCAGAGCCAGACCTCAATCTCTTAAGTGCTACAACGCTCCTTGACGTAGCCATGGGTCCTAAGAAATCTCTCACCCCTCCTCAAAAAAGCCCACGTCAAAGCCTGGTCACCGCGGAAAAGACTGTTGAGAGTTGTGGTGCCATGAGCACATGTAGAGCAAAGGTATGAGTAAAGGGAAAGCTGCCACATGGCATGGAGGAGATATCCCACATGTGAGCAAGCAAATGAATGTAAGTACCCTCACCTATAAAAGGGAGGTTCATTTGAAGTAATATCAATCAAACACTTTGCACTATCTCAAGATTCTCTTTATGAGTCCAAGCTAATCTATCTTGGAACCTAATTGACTTGCGCTACATGTTATGAGCACTCTCTTCATCATGTCTCCACATAGGTTCCATCCACCTTAGAGTGCTCCATCGATCCTGAGGCACACATGTTTTGTCATGGTATCAGAGCTTAGGTCTAGTCTCCTAGATTAGTTGTAGGTTGCCTTAGGAGCACGTGTTTTGTCATAGGTTAGTTTAGATTGAGTGAATTCCGTCCATGAGAATTTGAGATATTTTCGTTCTTGTGAGAGCTAAATCAATCTTTTAGATTGTGTGGAAGAGAGAGACACATTCATGATCATGCCTCTTGAGTGATTGTTCAAATTTGAGAGCATTCTTTGAGAGATTTTTGCTGAGAGGAAGAAGATATTTCCATTCATGCCTCAGAGATTTGGTGAGAGTCTGATTCACAAAGAATCCCTACGAGTCTTCTTGTGTGTGAGAGAGAAAGAGTTTCTACAACTCTATCTACAGCCAGCCAAGGAAACGCTTCTTCTACCTTGACTCTAAGGAAGCAGATTGTAGCAAAGGCAACTCTACAAGCAACTAAAGCGACCTAGCAGGCTATCTACATTGCCTAGAGTAGCCAGCCTTCAAGATAAAGCACCAGCAACTTCTACAAGGCTCCCACGACTTCTACCATAACAGCGCCAATGCCATCCAACCAACCTTGCAAGCCTCAAGCCACAACCTCCACCGTAGGATGCAGATAATCAGCTCGCCTCAACATCTTCGTCAACGACGCCTTTGCTCCAGACGCCAATGAGCAATGGCCATCACGGACGACAAGGAGGGAGTAGCGAGCCTGCTGGCAGACATGAGAGAAATTCGACTCATAGAGGTAATGGGCAGCTGCCCTACATAAGAGGACTTGAAGGCAGTAGTAGCCAACAACATAGCACATCAACAATAGCAAGCGCCTTCTCCTCCATCTCCAGCGACACAGTATCTCCAATAGAGATTTGGTGCTGGCAAGGTCCAAAGACAACAGCAGCAACCATCCTCTGCAATGCATAAGCTCCATGACGACGAGGTTGTTGCAAGCAGGCTGAGACGACTCCTCCACCCATCAACCTCGAGCTCTCTCCGTCGAAGCCGTCGTCGTTGTCGTCGCGCCTCTGCAACCTCTCCTTCTTCCTTCTCTAAGGTCTCTCCACAAATGACACGTGGCAGATAGGTATAGTCAAGGTAAGGTTGGGTGAAGTGAAGATAACCCAGGGTTCAGAAGCTTGGTCAGCTTCTTGACACATGGCAAGATAGAAACTAACCACGGTTAGGTGTATTTGACCTTGGGTCAACCAATGGATAAGGTTGGTCAAGCTAACCCCGATCAAGTCAACCCAATATGCCATGGTTAAGTTAGAATTAGGGTTATTTAAGCCACATCAGCATGCACAATAAGCAGTGCCTTCTAAGCACACAGTCTCTTGCTAAGCACAGTACGGAATTCAGCATGTGAATCTCTGTGCCACATCATCAAAGGCTCTCTTCTTTACAGAATCTTTGACAAGCCATAACTTGCAATCCAAGAGGAATCTGCACACACTCCAAAAAGGAAAAGTGATCGTCTTTTCAAGCTCTACGCGCTTGTCAGATCAGAATCATTGTATGCAATTAGACACTACCAATATTGAAAGAAATCAATTGGTAAGACCTTTGCAACAAATGGAAAACCAAAGCATGAATGCACACATAATTGTCATAAGCATGCCAAAAGCACAAGTGCATGAGATGACCATAGCACGAAGCATGGCATCCACACATAAAGCATCAAGGCACATGGAAGAATAAAGCATCATGCATGAAGCTACACAAGGAAGAAGATTGTAGATTGAAGAACCAACAAGTCAACTACGTGGAGTCATCATCAAGCCATGAGCAGAATGACAAGAACAAAATGTATTGAGAAACAAAAACCTTGCCAACCTTGCCTATCTTTTGTAAATCAAGCCTGACCACCTGAGAGTAGCTATGTAAGCACCCAGGGGAGGATTTGATCTTGTAACTCACATCTGACCACCTTGCAGTAGCCAAAGGATCATGGCACCAAGGGGAGGTGTTGAGAGTTGTGGTGCCATGAGCACATGTAGAGCAAAGGTATGAGTAAAGGGAAAGCTGCCACATGGCATGGAGGAGATATCCCACGTGAGCAAGCAAATGAATGTAAGTACTGTGACGCCAAAAATTGATATTTTTAACTTGGCATTAATATTGCTTTTCTCTATGTTTGATAAGAGTTTGAGTATCAAGTGATAGCCTAGCGGCTCACACTTATTTCTATTTTCTATAATATTGTATGGGATTGAGAGGATGAGTGGAATGGCTCATTGTAAATACCATATGTATGAATTATAAATACCTTGGTATGGGGTGAGAGTTATTTGTGTATGGGATATTATAAGTTTTTTAGAAAATAGGAAGAGTGAGTCATATAAAGAGGTGGGCTCATGTCCATGTGTTCCAATTATATAAGAGAGGCCACATGCCAAGCATGTGGAAGGCATGTGGAGGAGTGTGAAGTCAAGAGGAATCCTTCTAGAACTCCTATGTGGAATAAGGAGGATGTGGACATGTGGAAAAGAGAGGGTCCCTATGGGCTCCATGTGAGGAGACTCTTGACTTTCTCAATATTTTAAGAGTCTTGAGCATCTTGTGATGGGACACATGGCAAGAGTAGCCAAAAAGGACATGGATGGTGACATACGTGCTTATATTCTCTCTCTCTTGAGTGTCTCGTCCCTTTTCTCTTTTAAAGCCTTGAAAGTTCTTTCTATTCGGCCGCTCACTGTGCATACATGGTCCATTTGTTTCCCGAGCCACCATGTAAACTTTTTCCCCTCTTCTAGGCAAAATCTATGAGGGGTGGCTCGTTGATGAAGGTGGAGTCTTGAGGGAGCATCCTGCTCAGGAGAAATTAGCCCGGGTGGAGGGTAGTTTTCATGACAGTTTGACCCCCTGTTAGTGTTTTCCTCATAACTTTCTGCTCGGTAGTCCGATTGTAATGAAATTTATATCAGCGTGAAGCTCTCTTCAAGCCGCATGTTAATATTGATTAGATCTTGAATCAGATACTGTTGCAAAAAGTTGAGTCTCTATGTCTGACAGTCTGTTTTCATGATAGTTTTGACCCCTGTCTAGTAAACTGTCCATAACTTTTTGGCCGCTTCTTTGTTTCTTACGAAACATATATCAGCATGAATCTCTCTTTAAGGCGCATGTTTTTGTGTGCTTAGATATTGAATGAGATACTGCTGTAACATGTTATGAGTCTCTATGTTTGACAGTCTATTTTCATGATAGTTTTTATCCCCTTCCAGTAAACTGTCCATATCTCTTCAACCGTCTGTCTGTTTTCAATGAAACTTATATCAGCGCGAAGCCCATCTCAAGGTGCATCTCTTTGTGTGCTTGAATCTCTAATATCATGTCTCTACTAAAAGTTATAGGCCTTTGTGTCTAATGATAGTTTGTAGAGTGTTTTGAGCTAAGTGTAAAGGTGTCTATGAAGGAGGTGCAATGTTTCCTCGGAATCTACCCATCTGACCCAATCATCCCCTTCAAACTCCTCAATATATATATCAGTTCATGTGATGTTGAGCCGCAAGATCTTCTTTCAACAACGTATCACTCTTCTCTTTGGCACAAACTGGCTCGCTGAGATTATGGCCTCTGCTGATCCTTTCCTTCTCCCTATGCTTGATTACAACATCACTTGGGATGTTACCATCTTCATTATCATCTGAGGGAGGAAAGTATGGTGTGGTATCTTGGCATAAAAGCTTCTTTCTAATGTCCCATTCTCAATGATAAAATCTTTGGCAGTCAGTTCGAAAGCAGCAGGAAGTGAAGAGGTGCGTGAAGTTTATTACCCCCAACTTCATGTTCACATCTTTTGGTGGAGACGCCGGGTACGTTTGGTATTGGATTCATCCCACCTTACTAAATGGTCTCGGGTGTACTTGATTGCATGTTATGCCTAGAACAGGCATGTGTTTTGATGAGATAAAGAAGATGCCTGGAAGAACTCTGTTAGAAGAAATTGCAACCCGTTTAAGAGAACTTGAAGATTGTGAAGGTGATGCTCAAGCTATTCGCATAGTCACTATGATCATATCCTTTATGTTTGCACTGTTGAATATGTTGGTGAATCGACAATGCCGGCAGCAGGCACAATGATAGATTGGGGATTGTTCCATGCACTGGCAGCTTGGTGTGAAGAAGAGTTGAGTCTTTGGGTAGTTTTCGACTATAACAGTGGAGTGGTGATTCTTAATGCTTTCAACTTCTTTTGCTATGCAAATGATGAAGAGTACAATATCTTGAAGCTTTTATGTGCACTTCCTATTGTGAGAAGGGTGATTCTAGAATGCATGTATACACAATGTTTTCATGGTGCTGGTTGGTCACTTATTTTTGAAGATTTTGTTGGACACATTGTGGAGGGTTTCCAACAAGTGGTTATGCATAATAAGTTGGTCTTGGTATACTAAGGTTCTGTGGGATCTTGTTCGGATCTTGTTTGGGATATTATTTAGATCTTGGTGTTTCCTTTTTGTGTTTCATCATGTTGAAGATTCCAGTGTTTCAAGGGACCCGGAGTCTTATCTTCAGGATTTTGAAGATTCCAGTGTTTCAAGGGGAAGACCCGGAGTCTTATCTTCAGGATTTTGTTCGAGGATGCCAGCTTTCTAGATGGTCCATGAAGGATCGGGCGGAGATTTTGCCTGATTTTCTTGAAGGTGTAGCCTTGAGTTGGCATGAGACCTTACCGGACTCTACCAAGGAGGACTGGGACCAAGTGGTGGTAGCAATGAAGCAGAGATTTGGGGCAGTGGAGTCACCAAATGCTTTGATGTTGCAGTTGGACCGGTTCTATCAAGGAGAGGGTGAGTTGGTCTCTGCGTTGGAAATCCGATATGAAACTTTATGGAGAAAGTATGAAAGAGCAGCTTTGCGAGCTATGGCATCTGCATCATCGGCCCCTCAAAGTCTCTCAGGGATGGAGCACTTAAAGATGAGCAAATTTGTTATGGCTTTGGAGCCTCATCTTCGCTCAAAAGTAATGAGTAAAGATCCAACAACATACGTGGAGGCACTTCGCATTGCAACCAAGAAAGAAGCTTCTCTAAAGATTGAATCCTCTTTTGTGTCTTCAACAACTTCAACTTCTAAGGTGGAGGTAATGAGCACTCCTCAGGTACCAAAGTCCTTTGAGTTAGATCATAATATCTCCCAATTGATGGCAGAGTTTGCTGATTTGAAATTGCATTTGGTTAATGCACGACAACCTAGAGCACCAAAGAGTGAAGATAGGCCTCGAGATAGGAGTGGGGTCACTTGCTATGAATGTAATGAAAAAGGTCACTATCGCCTCGAGTGTCCTAGATTGAGAAAGAAAGAAGAAAAACAAGTATCCTTGTTAGAAGCTTCTTCAGGGGATGAGGAAAAAGAGGTAATGATGGCTAAATGGGGGCGTGGTAAAGCAAAAGAAGAAGAAGAAAGCAAGGAAGAAGTAGATGAGGAACATCAGGAAGAGGAACACCATAGTAAGAAAAAGAAGGCATCTAGAAGGAGAATTAGCCAGTCAGACTTTCCTTTAGGACAAGGAATTGAAAGCTATGACTTGTTGTCCGACCTTAAAGAAAAGGAAGCTCATATCACCTTTGGTCAATTACTTGCTTTGTCTCCAAAACTACGGAAGGAATGGGGAAAACTAGCAAGCACAAGAGCAAGGATGTTTTTATCGAAGCTATGCCTATATATTAATATAAAATCTTGGCGAAAGTTTTCAAGCTCATTTTTTTAGTTTCACAATATTGGTAGAATGTAGTACTTTTTTATATTTTTTATTTTGAATTTTGAAGGAAAAAATGTAAATCCTGGCGAAACTTTAAATTTTTTTGCAAAAAAGTTTCAAATCCTGGCGAATGTTTCAAATGTTTATTTTTATTAGGGCATACAAACTTTCAAAGCCAATATAACATTTTAGTTTCTTAACAAAACTAACTTGAAAAAATCATCCATGCACAAGAGTGTCAAAGAAGAAAAAGAAGAAAAGTGCCATTCCTGTTGTTCAAAAGGTAGATATAGATGTTGGTGATGATGTACTTGTGGTTGATGTGATCATTGATAGTCAAGTGATTTCTAATGTGTACATTGATGGAGGTGCATCGATTAATGTCATGAGTGAGAAGACCATGATAGATGCTGATTTAAAATACTCTAGTACTACCTCTCCTTATTGCATCAAATTGGCTGACAACACTAGGGTTAAGACCTTGGGAGTTGTGAAGAATCTAGAAGTGGATGTATGTGGAATTTCTGTGCCGACTACTTTTTAGGTGATCCCTACCAAGCCAGATGCACGTGCCTATCCATTGATTTTGGGAAGGCCTTGGCTACACAAGGTGAAGGCTGTTCAAAAGTGGGATACTGGAGAATTGATTTTGCAGGGAAATGATAAGAAGGTGCACTAGAACATTAGAAGCCGCAAAAAGGAAGTTGTTAAGGAGGAGTCTTCAACATCAGAGAGTTCAAGCTCTAACTTAACCGATTAAGAAGAAGAGACAGGGTGTAGCTCCAAGGAGTCCAACTCAGAGGGTGAGGTGGAAGGAGTGGCCTTTGGTGTTTGTCTTGGTGCTGATCGGGATGAGTCACGAAGGAACAAGGTGGTGGTGCAAGAAGATCCTATAGAGACACTTCATGTGGAGGATGTGGAGCACACTAAACGATGCCAATGCAATGAAGAGCTTCTTGGTGATTCTCTATCACAGGTAGTGAGAAGCTCCAGTACTTGGATATGCTAGATGATTTTCCATGTCTCTTTGCAACAAGCTATTCACAGGTTCGACCAGTCTCTCTTGTGGAGCACAAGATTGAGTTGAAGCCGGAAAGCAAGCCAGTTGTGCAACGCTTAAGGCGATTGGGGGTGATCCAAGCTGAGGCACTAAAGAAAGAGGTAACACAACTACTTGAGGCAGGATTTATCTTTCCTGTAGATGATTCAGAATGGATATCTCCTATAGTTGTCACAACAAAGAAAGGAAATAAGTGGCGAGTTTGTGTGGACTTTCGTCCTTTGAATGCATGCACTAAGAGGGATCATTTTCCTTTGCCATTCCAAGATGAAATACTAGACCAAGTAGCAGGGCATGAGATGTATTCTATATGAGATGGGTATTCAGGTTACTTTCAAATTCGTATTCAGGAGGAAGATCAAAAGAAAACATCATTTGTCACACCTTGGGGAATTTTTGCTTACAGAGTGATGCCTTTTGGGTTGACCAATGCACCAGCTACATTTCAAAGGTTCATGAGTCAAGTCTTGGAGCCTTACTTGGGAAAGTTCATAAGGGTGTTTTTGGATGATTTTTGCATTTATTCTCGGTGCATAGATCACATGGAGAAGTTAAAGATGGCCTTAGCTAGGATTGATGAAGCAAAAGGGTGTCTAAATCCTAGCAAGTGTCATTTGGTTCAAACAAAAGTAGTCTTGTTGGGGCATATTGTGTCTGAAGAAGGCTTGCAAATGGATCCTGACAAGGTTCAGCAATCATGGCATTGCCAAGTCCTGAGAGTGTCATTAGTATTCGTAGAATTCTAGAAAAGAGCAAGTATTATCAATGCTTGTGTGATGATTTCACAAAGACAGTGCATCCCATGAACTTGTTGACAAGAAAAGGAGTTTCTTTCCAATGGGGTGTGGAGCAACAAGAGTCTTTCCAACTACATAAGGAGGCCATGAGTAAGGGCCCAATATTGAAGCCTCCTGATTGGTCTCAAGACTTTTATGTAAATCCAAGTGTATCTTTGCATTCAGTTGGTGCTATATTGCTACAAAAAGGAGAGGCAGGTAGAATGCAACCCATCTATTATGCCAGCCGACAGCTTACAGATGTGGAAACAAGGTATGAAGAAATGGAGCAGCAAGCTCTCTCTTTGGTGTTTTCTGTCAGAAAGTTTCACTCCTATTTATTACCTCGACCATTTTTCTTCCTTACCTCTCAATCTGTATTAGCATATCTAGTTCGCAAGCCTAATCCTGGGGGGAGGTTTGCAAAATGGTTGTTAGAGCTTCAAGAGTTCTCTTTCTCTTTTGTCACTGAAAATACCACTAGGTCCACTATGGCAGATTTGCTCATAGGACGGGAGGATCTAGGAGAAGAAAAGAAATGTAAGGAGAACATTAAAGATGAAAGGGATACACCACCAACAGCTTTTGTTTTGTATTTTGATGGGGCTTTTAGTCCTTCATGCCAACAAGGAGCCAGGGGGATAGTCTTGATGAATCCTGAAGGTCAAGAGGTATGGGCAAGAGGATAAGAGATTCTAGGTATCACAACTAACAATGCAGCTGAGTATAATGATTTGATTCTTGGTTTGGAGGGTTGTCTTCAAAGTCAAGTTAAGGAATTGGAAGTAAGAGGAGATTCTCAGCTTATTATAAAGCAAATGAAAGGGCATTACAAGACAAGAAGTCCTCATTTGAAGGAGCTTAATCAAAAGGCTATGGCACTATGTAGTTAGTCTGATTTTTGCAAGTTTGTTCATATAAACAGAAAAGAAAATCAAAGGGCAGATGAGTTAGCTACTCAAGCCATTGTAATACAAGACCGGGGGGTGGTTTCTTTGGTAGACACTGGATGGCGAGAACTACAAGATGTTCAGCAATATGTGGAAGAAGGCATGTTTCCTCGAGGGTTGACTCCACAAGAGAAGCAAAGATTGGCAAGGAAGGCTTGTCCCTATACTATTGTTGATGACATTCTTTATAAATTGGGAAAAGATAAGGTGCTTCGTCAGGTGGTCCATCCCATGGAGACTAGGAGAATCCTAGAAATGTGTCATGAATGCTCTGGTCATTTTGCTTCAGTAAGCACAGCTAGGAGAATTCTTAATGCAGGATACTTTTGGCCATGCCTCCATAAGGATGTATATGAATGGTGTCGAAGTTGTAAAGTATGCCAAAAGTTTGGAAGGCGACAGTTGATTCCTGGGCCCTTAAAGCCTATTCCAGCATATGGACCATTTGAGAGGTGGGGGTTGGACTTTGTGGGACCACTCCCTCACTCATCTCAAGGCAAGCATTATTTATTGGTGGCCACAGATTATGCAACTCGATGGGCAGAGGCCAAGACCACAGTCAATAGCAAGGCAAGCATAGTTGCAAAATTTCTCTTTGATCAAATTTGTTCACGCTTTGGTTGTCCTTTGGAAATTCTCACTGATGGAGGAACCTCTTTTAGAAATGAACTAATTGAAGATGTGGTGCATAAGCTAAAGATAAATCATAGCATGTCCATACCATACTATCCCCAATGTAATGGCTTGGTTGAGAAAACAAATGGATTGTTGTGCAATTCAATGGGAAAGCTTGTTGAGACCAAGAAAAGGCATTGGGATAGGCACTTGGAAGAAGTTTTATGGGCTTACAGTACCACACACAAGCTAGCTATTGGTGGGTTTACACCATTCCAACTAGTGTATGGAATAGAAGCCATTTTACCCATTGAATTGGAGATACATAGTCAGCTGTTGCAAGAATAGAAGGATAGGAGGATGCATATGCTCAACACTTGGTACAGCTAGAAGCCTTGGATGAATGTAGATTATAGGCCTTACAAAACTTGGAATCTTCTCAAAGAAGGTGCAAGGCTTGTTTTGACACCAAATTACGCAAGAATAAAGATATTGCAGAAGGAGATTTGGTAATGAGATTTGATAGCCGTTTGGACAAGCGGCTAGACAAAAAGTTTATCGGCCGATGGGAGGGACCATATCGAGTCAAAAAGAAGTTCACAAATGGAACCTTTCAGCTTGAGCATGTTGATGGCATGGTGATCCCAGACGCACCAATGAGTCGCCTTAAATTCTTCTATGCTCGACCACCTTGAGGGCCAGCAGACCCTCTCTGTACTAGAGAGGATCTGCTAGGGAGGGAAAGATGTGACGCCAAAAATTGATATTTTTAACTTGGCATTGATATTTTTTTTCTCTATGTTTGATAAGAGTTTGAGTATCAAGTGATAGCCTAGCGGCTCTCACTTATTTCTATTTTCTATGATATTGTATGGGATTGAGAGGATGAGTGGAATGGCTCATTGTAAATACCCTAGGTATGAATTATAAATACCTTGGTATGGGGTGAGAGTTATTTGTGTATGGGATATTATGAGTTTTTTAGAAAATAGGAAGAGTGAGTCATATAAAGAGGTGGGCTCATGCCCATGTGTTCCAATAATATAAGAGAGGCCACATGCCAAGCATGTGGAAGGCATGTGGAGGAGTGTGAAGTCAAGAGGAATCCTTCTAGAACTCCTATGTGGAATAAGGAGGATGTGGACATGTGGAAAAGAGAGGGTCCCTATGGGCTCCATGTGAGGAGACTCTTGACTTTCTCAATATTTTAAGAGTCTTGAGCATCTTGTGATGGGACACATGGCAAGAGTAGCCAAAAAGGACATGGATGGTGACATACGTGCTTATGTGATTGATGGGGAAAGGAATCTACAGGTAGCAATTGTAAATGGGTGAAGGAGGGTAACAAAATCTCTATAAAAGGAGCCCTCCTCTCCCTTGTTGATCAATCTCTTCCACCATTAGGCCTCATGTTGCTGTAGCTCTAGTCTCCCCAAGCCTCTTCCATGAGCCTTCTCTCCCTCTTGTAGATATTCTCTTATGTAGACTCTTGAGTCCATCTCTCTCTAGTTTATTCTCTCTCTATGAGTAGTCTTGGAGCTTTCGCTCCCTCTTGTATGTATGAAACCTCTTCTTCTCCCTTGTGTTTGTAGTGTTGAAGTGGATTCTCACTCTATTTGTAATGAAGGTCACTTCAGGTTCTCTCTCTCTTGAGTGTCTCGTCCCTTTTCTCTTTTAAAGCCTTGAAAGTTCTTTCTATTCAGCCGCTCACTGTGCATACATGGTCCATTTGTTTCCCGAGCCACCATGTAAACTTTTTCCCCTCTTCTAGGCAAAATCTATGAGGCATGGATCGTTGATGAAGGTGGAGTCTTGAGGGAGCATCCTGCTCAGGCGAAATTAGCCTGGGTGGAGGGTAGTTTTCATGACAGTTTGAGCCCCTATTAGTGTTTTGCTCATAAGTTTCTACTCGGCAGTCTGATTGTAATGAAATTTATATCAGCGTGAAGCTCTCTTCAAGGCGCAAAAAGTTATGAGTCTCTATGTCTAATAGTCTGTTCTCATGACAGTTTTTACCCCTGTCTAGTAAACTGTCCATAACTTTTTGGCTACTTCTCTGTTTCTTACAAAACATATATCAACACGAAGCTCTCTTTAAGGCGCATGTATCTATTGCTTAGATCTTGAATCAGATATTGCTGTAAAATGTTATGAGTCTCTATGTTTGACAATCTATTTTCATGATAGTTTTTATCCCCTTCCAGTAAACTGTCCATATCTCTTCAACCATCTGTCTGTTTTCAATGAAACTTATATCAACTTGAAGCCCATCTCAAGGCGCATCTCTTTGTGTGCTTGAATCTTTAATATCATGTCTCTACTGAAAGTTATAGGCCTCTGTGTCTAATGATAGTTTGTAGAGTGTTTTGAGCTAAGTGTAAAGGTGTCTATGAAGGAGGTGCAATGTTTCCTCGGAATCTACCCATCTGACCCAATCATCCCCGTATCGCTCTTCTCTTTGGTGCAGACCGGCTCGCTGAGATTATGGCCTCTGCTGATCCTTTCCTTCTCCCTATGCTTGATTACAACATCACTTGGGATGTTACCATCTTCATTCTCATCTGAGGGAGGAAAGTATGGTGCAGTATCTTGGCATAAAAGCTTCTTTCTAATGTCCCATTCTCAATGATAAAATCTTTGGCAGTTAGTTCGAAAGCAGCAGGGAGTGAAGAGGTGCATGAAGTTTATTAACCCCAACTTCATGTTCACAATACCCTCACCTATAAAAGGGAGGTTCATTTGAAGTAATATCAATCAAGTACTTTGCACTATCTCAAGATTCTCTTTATGAGTCCAAGCTAATCTATCTTGGAACTTAATTGACTTGAGCTACATGTTATGAGCACTCTCTTCATCATGTCTCCACATAAGTTCCATCCACCTTAGAGTGCTCCATAGATTCTGAGGCACACATGTTTTGTCAAAGACTGTACACATACCAGATCTGAAGGAGACAAAATCAAATGGAGAACCACCCCTTCCTTTGCAAAAGAAGCAAATGCTCATGGCCATCTTTGGGAACTTCAAGGTATCATTGGACCTTTCCAAGAATCAAAAGTAACTAAAGAAAATCAGCTTATTGCAGTATGCTAGTTTACCTTGGGCATCATGGAAGGCTTCCCTACATGCATTGGCACAATACGAGAGTTTCCAATGCAGCGGAGGTATGCTTGCTGAGAATGTCATGATTTCCCATGAAATTATAGCACAGTTCTTTCAGCTTCCGATCATCAACGAGGAGGTTGTGTACAAAAAGGATGTCGATTCCAACATGTAGAAGGAATTCGAACCACCAGAGACACAAAAGAATTATTTTTTCATCAATAATGTTTAGGATCTGAGAAGATGCCATTAGCTTGTTTTGAATCTCGAAAGGATGCAGTTGCTCGTAAAAACTAATACTATGAGCAAAGATTCTTATGCTGTACTAAGTGCAACCGAGAAGGGAACAAAGATTTCATGGGCACATTTGCTCCACTCATGCCTTATAAGCGAGATTGCCAGAAAGGATTTGAGCGCTTCCAATGCTCATGTTAAAAGCAAGAGATCAAGGAGGCTCAACGTAGACTGAATAATACATGAGAGGGAGATAGCAAAATGTGGGATACTCTGATCCACATTTCTCCTTGTGGATATCCTTGATCCACATCTCCACATCATGTAGTCCACATTGTAGGGTGGCCACTTTAATTCTTTCCTATACCATACCTTAGCCTTTAATCTATGTGCACATGGCACCATATCTCAACACCTCCCCTTGGTGCCATGATCCATTGGCTACTGCAAGGTGGCCAGATGTGAGTTTAGAAATACATCACCTCCCCTTAGTGCATACATTGCTACATAAGGTGGTCAAGTGGTGTGGCTTTTACAAGATCAAATCCTCCCCTAGATGCTTACATGGCTACTCTTAGGTGGCCAAGTTTGATTTACAAATGTGTGGGCTAAAGGTGGCAAGGTTTTTGCTTCTCAATACATGTTGTTGATGGCATTCTTTTCTTTGCTTGATGTAGTTTGATGCATGATGCTTTGTTCTTCCATGTGCCCTTATGCTTTATGTGTGGATGCCATGTTCTATGCTATGGTCATCTCATGCCCTTGTGATTCTGGCATGCTTTTTATGTTCATGCATTACTTTAGCATTTGTTGCAAAGGTCTTACCATGAGCTTAACAAAGTGTGGATCGTAGTGCCTAGTGCACACAAGATTAGTGGAAGAACTAAGGAGGCTCAAAGCACACTGAATAAGACATGAGAGGGAGATAGAAAATCTATATCTCTTGCAATGTGTGTGCTCAACAATACATGATAGGCCTCTTATAGAGAGTTCCCTTTGAATAGTTAACATCTGTGGGATCCTTTGATCCACCTCTCTCATTGTGGATGTCCTTATTAATCCACATCTCCACATCATGTAGTCCACATCCTAGGGTGGCTACTTTAATTCTTTCCTATACCATACCTTAGCCTTTAATCTATGTGCTCATGGCACTATATCTCAACACCTCCCCTTGGTGCCATGATTCATTGGCTATTGCAAGGTGGTCAGATGTGAGTTACAAGATTAAATCCTCCCCTAGGTGCTTACATGGCTACTCTAAGGTGGTCAGGTTTGATTTACAAACATATGGGTTGAAGGTGGCAAGGCTTTTGCTTTTCAATGCTTGATGTCGATGATGTTCGCTTCTTTGCTTGATGTAGCTTGATGCATGATGCTTTCTTCTTCCATGTGCCTTGATGCTTTATGTGTGGATGCCATGTTCTGTGCTATGGTCATCTCATACACTTGTGCTTTTGGCATGCTTATGATAGTGATGTGTGCATTCATGCTTTGCTTTTTCATTTGTTGCAAAGGCCTTACCAATTGATTTATTTCAATATTGGCAGTGTCTACTTGCATACAATGATTCTAATCTGACATGCGCATAGAGCTCAAAAAGACGATCACTTTTCCTTTTTAGAGCGTGTGCAAATTCCTTTGGGATTGCAAGTTACGCCTTGTCAAATGTTTTGTGCAGAAGAGGGGCCTTGATGATGTGGCACAAGGATTCACATGTAGAATTAAAACTGTGCTTAACAAGAGGCTGTGTGCTTAGAAGGCACTGCTGGCTGTGCATCCTGATGTGGCATAACTAACCCTAACTCTAACTCTAACCATGGTGGGTTAAGTTAACCAAACCATGATTGAGCCTTATCTGCCATGTGGCAAATTCTTGACCAAGCTACCTTTAACTAAACTTGGGCAAACACAACCATGGTTAAATTGAATCATGAGACATGTCCATAGTAGGAATCTCAAAGAAGGATAAGGTCATCTGGGCATCGTCCGAGCTATGTCTCATTGTGTTTCTTTGATAAGGAGGTGGCCTTGTTGCACAAGGCTAGAGATAGGATGTTCGTGGGTGAAGGCTAGCTATGATGCGTGATGGAGGAGGCTATCAGCTAATGTAGAGCTTGAAGCTCTAGATTTGGCACTGTGTAGAAGTTGTAAGTGGTTGTGGCGGCTGGTCAGTGTAGCCGAGTCATCCAGCCGTCTCTTCAAATCTTTGATGGTCTTTTATGTTGGTGTCGTTGCTAATAGAGCACTCATTTGAACTCGATCGGCTACAGATCTGCACGGAACACACTATTCAAAATTTTTGGACTTGTGTAAAGTCCAATTTGAGAAATGGACTAAAAAACTATCCAAAAGTTTTGAATATACTAGTAATGTGTTTTGAACTACATTTGACAACTCAGAACAAAAGATTTGGTGATTACATACTAAGAACATCAATGCATAACCAAATCTCTTACAAAGGTGATCTACATAAACATCTTCATAACTTCTTATGAGTTGAGCTATTATCACGTAAGAACATCAATAGATGACCAATTCTCTCAAAAAGGTGGTGTAAATAAACACCTTTATGTATAAGTGGTGTGCACACCTTTGTGACCATTTCTTTTAGAAAGGTGGTGTACATAAACCCCATAAACCCCTTAGAAAGGTAGTGTACATATTAAATCCTTTAATGTGTAAGTGGTGTACATATACACCTCACTTGGTATTAAAGAACACCTTAACTATAAAAATACATTGACATAAAGTTTAAAATACACCATTAAGTATAAAATGGACCTCATAAACAATCTTTATACACAATAATGAGAGTAAAGAAATCAAAAAAGTAGTTAACTTTTTATTAGATATTTGCTTTACATAGAAGCTCAAAACTTGTGATTACAAAGCCGTCAGCCATCATGTTCCTCAATACCAATGTCCTCCCTTGACTACCAGGGTCTTGACTAATAGGCTGCTCTAAGACAGTACCATGTCCTCAATGTGCCCTTGACTACCAAGGTCCTGACTAATAGGCTGCTCTAATTGGAGTCTCAGTAGCAAGGTTCTCAGTAGTTTTCTCTTCAGTTCCAAGCACCTAACTAGTAGGCTACTCTAGAGTCTGTAAGGTCATGGTTGAAGAACCATCTATGCCTCCTAGTAACTCCTCCTGGTCATGCTTTTCCTCATCCATACCTTCTTTGGGTAAGGCTTCCTTACTTGATCCACTTGCATGTCCTTCACCCAAGATCAATGGTGCCTTCCTCACTTTTAATTTCAAGGGAAGTGCTTCCACCTCTTTAGCCTTACCTTTTCCTACGACGTGATGTACTACTACTTCTTGCTGCTGCGGGCCTTCTCGTATGATGAGTGGAACCTCCTTGACTCTAGTTGATAGTTGATCACCCTTATTCTTTGTGCGGATTTCTTCTTGGCATAAGTCATTGGATTTAGAGCTTTCATCCTCATCATCACTTGAGCTAGAATCATCACCCTCAGACTCATTACCCTCATCTTCGATATTTTCCTCACTACCCTCTTCTTTGACATTTTCCTCTTCAAAGAAGGTAGTGCAACTATAATATGTGTCAAAGAACTCAATCTGATGGGGGGTATCAATGAAATTAACATTTCTACCTTGGTGTAGCAATTTCTCAGCAGCAAAACCCATTCAATACAATGCCACTTCCCACCCATCATTCAGTAAATTCTTTGTCATCTCTAGTATCAGATCAGGATGCATCGGCTTTCTGTAATCCACCATTGCTACAACAAGCTTAACCTTATTGTCCGCAAAGTAATGAAGCTCGAGAGTCCTTAAAGGAGTTTTGATTAGATTGCCACCACCCCTGGATAAGAAGCACATCAAGAAAGGCTGCAAGAGTTGAACGGCAGCACCTTCCAAGACAATCATATGATTACGTAGGACTAAAACATGGTATACTTTTGAAAGTAAATACCCAAATGCAGATGTCAAACTCACATACAAGGCATCCCTTTGTGATTCTGTCATGAACAGGACCAATGTTGATCTTTTCTTATCTACCATAGGACCTTCTATGATAAACCACACAAGTTTAACTATCCATGACACTGTAAGGTCTTGCAATTTATCTATGAAAAATACACATGGCTTCTCCCAAGCATGACCGCTCATTGTTATGAAATGCTCTGTATCAATGCCATTGATGTGTGCAAAATTTGTATCATTCTCTGATAGCAAGATATCATAGGAGAAGCTATGGAGAACAATCATGTAAACCACCAATTGCTCTACCTTGGGCAATGGACTGCAAGGCCTTTTTCCTGATGTCCATATATTCAGTCTCAATAACCTTTGGCATTTTAGCTCTTAAATCCTTTGTTGGTGTGGCATCTGCATCCATTGAAGCCAACCACTTTCTAGCCCTTGTCTTATCAAGGAGTTGACCTAGGCTAAGTGCTTTCTTCTTATCCACATCAATTGACTTGCCATCTAAGTCATCATCAGATTTCAATAAAAACAATAGTGCTGAGAGAGCAGCCTCACTTTGAATCATTCGGGTGACCACTTCATCCAAGTTGCTATGCTTGCTCTTTGTTGACTCTATGCCAACATGAACTTATGAAGAAAGAGAAGGTGTTACAACTTCTAGGCACAACTTTGTGTTACGACTTTGTGACACAACTTTGTGTTACGACTTTGTGGCACAACTTTGTGTTACGACTTTGTGGCACAACTTTGTGTTACGACTTTGTGGCACAACTTTGTGTTACGACTTTGTGGCACAACTTTGTGTTACGACTTTGTGGCACAACTTTGTGTTACGACTTTGTGACACAACTTTGTGTTACAACTTTGTGTAACAACTTTGTGTAACAACTTTGTGTTACAACTTTGTGTTACAACTTCTACATGTAGAGAGAGAATGTGTTACAACTTTGTGTTACAACTTTGTGATACAACTTTGTGTTACAACTTTGTGATACAACTTTGTGTAACAACTTTGTGATACGACTTTGTGTTACATGCAGGGAGAGAAGCTCTCCAACTTGTATAAATACCCCATAATGGAATGAAGCCCACACTCTTGGGGCATTGTGTTGAGTCTACATTGGTATTCCAAGCATTTGTCTCAAGTGTCCATGCTTCCTTGCACTGCACGTCCAAAAGCATGTCCTAACCTTGCAACCCTTCTCCCCTCTCCTCCAACCCTGCAACCCACCCTCTCCCTCTCCTCCTCCCTCCTCCTCCTTCCTCCTTCTCCTCCTCCTCCCTCCTCCTCCTCCTCCTCCTCCTCCTCCTCCCTCCTCCTCCTCCTCCTCTCTCCTCTCTCTCCCTCCTCCTCTTCCCTCCTTCTCCTTCCTCCTCTCTCTTCTTTCACCCATGCTCTTACACCTTCTTCCTCTCCCACTCCTATGCTTTCCTAAACCCTTAAACTCCATGATCTACGAGGGAGACGAGTTCTCCACCATGTACTCTACTCTGAACCTTGTATCCTCCTTCTAACCCTGGACTCCTTCTAAACCTTGGAACCTCCTTCTAAACCCTGGAACTCTTTCTGAACCCTGGAACCTCCTTCTGAACCCTGGAACTTCTCCTAAACCCTTGAACTCTTTCTAAACCCTACAACCTCCTTCTGAACCCTTAAACTCCTCCTAAATCCTACAACCCCCAATGAAGGCGAAAGCCTTCATTACCCCAACAACAATGGTTTACGTGCCTTTTACACATGCTTGCATTTTGTTTACTCACCACACTTAAGCCTACGTCTCTCACCGGAACATGACTCGAGGTCCTAAGCTACACATATACTACAACGACAATCCCAATATATCTGTAGGTGACAAAAAGCCTCGGAACACTGCAACATAGAGAACCCAGCTCTTCCTACGGAAGCAGTAGGAAAGAGCCAACATTTGGCACCGCTGCCGGGGATCGAACCCGGGTCACCCGCGTGACAGGCGGGAATACTTACCACTCTTGGGGCATTGTGTTGAGTCTACGTTGGTATTCCAAGCATTTGTCTCAAGTGTCCATGCTTCCTTGCACTGCACGTCCAAAAGCATGTCCTAACCTTGCAACCCTTCTCCCCTCTCCTCCAACCCTGCAACCCACCCTCTCCCTCTCCTCCTCCCTCCTCCTCCTTCCTCCTTCTCCTCCTCCTCCCTCCTCCTCCTCCTCCTCCTCCTCCTCCTCCCTCCTCCTCCTCCTCCTCTCTCCTCTCTCTCCCTCCTCCTCTTCCCTCCTTCTCCTTCCTCCTCTCTCTTCTTTCACCCATGCTCTTACACCTTCTTCCTCTCCCACTCCTATGCTTTCCTAAACCCTTAAACTCCATGATCTACGAGGGAGACGAGTTCTCCACCATGTACTCTACTCTGAACCTTGTATCCTCCTTCTAACCCTGGACTCCTTCTAAACCTTGGAACCTCCTTCTAAACCCTGGAACTCTTTCTGAACCCTGGAACCTCCTTCTGAACCCTGGTGGAACTTCTCCTAAACCCTTGAACTCTTTCTAAACCCTACAATGGTTCTACTACCTTGGTGAGGATATTGCATATGATTTTGTTTGTGGATTCTGCTAGTCCATTCCATTGGGGGTAGTAGGGTGTGCTTTTTCTATGGATGACCATGAAGCCAGACAAGAGTTCTTGGATTACCTCATTGACAAAATGTGTGCCTCTATCCGACACAATTTCAAGGGGGCATCCGAATCGGGTGATCACATGTTCGTATAAGAATCTTGCTGTGCTTTTGGCATCTGCCTTTCTGACTGCTTTAGCTTCAGCCCATTTTGTAAAGTAATCAGTGGCCACAATGATGTAGCGTGCCTGTGTTCCTTTTGCTGCTGGATGTATGGGACCCACATAATCAATCCCCCATTTCTCAAATGGCTGTTGTGCAACAACTGTTGTTAGGGGATTGAAGTCTTTGTGTTGTGGTTTAATAGTTCGTTGGCAAACATCACAGCCTTTTACATATTCATAGGCATCTGCCCACAGTGTTGGCCACCAGTAGCCTGCGAGGAGAACTTTTCTTGCTGTGGCTTCCCCTTGGAAGTGTCCTCCTGCAATGCCTTCATGGACTTCACTCAGGATTGGCAGGATCTCATGAGGCATTACACATCTTCTTAATATCTGGTCCTTGCCCATCTTGTATAGTTGTCCTGCAATGAGTTGATAGGGTGCAGCCTTTAGAATCAATTTTCTGGCATCTACTGCTTTCATGTCAGGGGGTGGTCTTCCTGCCATCAAGTACCCAATGATATCTCCACACCATTCTGGAACAGCATCTATTTGAAATAGTGTGGCATCTGGTAAGTCATCTTCTACGCCAATGGCTTCTTCTCCTGTCTTGACTCGAGACATGTGATCGGCAATGTAGTGTTGGGCACCTTTGCGGACCACAATTTTGAAGTTGAATTCTTGCAGCAAGAGGAGCCATCTGGTTATTCTTCCTGTGGTACACGGACGGTTCACAAGATATAGCAATGCTTGATGATCGGTGTAGAAGACAAAATCATTTGCGAGAAGATAGTGCCAAAATTTCTTTACACTATACACCATTGCTAGGGCTTCTCTTTCTGTGGTTGTATAGTTGATCTCTGCATCATTGAGTTGTCGACTGGCGAAGTAGACGGGGTAGTCTTTCTTATGCTCACCAGGTTGACAAAGCACACTCCCAATTGCATACTTGGATCCATCAGTATGAACATGAAAATCAATATCCCAATTGGGAGATATAAGGATGGGTGCTGTGATTAGGCGCCACTTTAAAAGCTCAAAGGCTTGGTCGCACTCTTCGGTCCATAAGAACTCCACTAATAATTTGTAAAGTGGTCTAGCTATCATGGCATACCGCAATATAAATCTTCTATAATAGCCGGCATGTCCCATAAAGACCTGTACACCTTTGGAATTTGTAGGAGGAGGCAATTCCATGATGATTTTGATTTTGTCCATGTCAGTTGCAATCCCATGTTGAGAGACGATGTGTCCCAAAACAACTCCGTGGGTGACCATGAACTGGCATTTTGTTAGATTTAGGGAGATGCCATACTCCCTGCATTTGATTAGTACTTCTTCCAGACATTTGAAGTGGTCCTGTTTGGTTGAATGGATGCACAAATCATCCAAGAACACCTGTAAAAACTTATTCAAAAATGACTTGAAAGCTGTGAACATGACTCGCTGGAATGTGGCTGGGGCATTACAAAGGCCGAATGGCATGACTCTATATGCAAAAATACCCCATTCTGTAGCAAATGCTATTTTTGATTTGTCTTGAGGAGCAATTTGTACTTGGTTATAGCCACTGAAGCCATCCAAGAAGCTATAAATTTCGGATCCTGCCACCTTTTCCAACACTGTTTCTGTTAAGGGTAGGGGGTAGTGATCCCTAATTGTGGCGGCATTCACATTTTTCAAGTTTACGCATATTCTGAGCTTCTTGTTGCGTTTAGGCACAATGACAATGGGTGAAACCCAATCAGTGTGCTCTATCTCGTAGATGAATCCGGCATCTAGGAGTTTTTCCAGCTCGTCATAAACCATGGTGCCATATTTAGGATTTGTGCGATAAGGTCCACATACCTTAGGGCGAGCACCTTCCCTTATAGGGATCGTGTGAACTGCCACTTCTGGTGAAATTCCTTTCATCTCTTTGTATGACCATGCTAGGCAGTCACGGTATTCCATTAGGAGGTCTTTGAGTTTGCTTTCATCTTCTTGACGGAGCTGTTTCCCAATGAAAACCAATTTTTCTTCCTCCCCTTCAAGGGCGAGGTTTATTGTGCGTGTTTTTGCCGGTCCCTCATAGATTGGAGTTTCTCCAATGCAATCGGTTTCTTGAACTTCAGATTCTCTGATTGGTCTTGGCATTGCTATTGGTGCACTGCCACTTGTATAATTCTTAAAGTACTCCGGCACTTCTCGAAGATCGGCCTCTGATGGGGTTGAACTAGCCTGAGATGTGTCATGAGTACTGGGTGGCATAGTTGCATTTAGTAATTTGTTAGGCTCTTCTTTCCTTTCTTTTTCTGAAGTCTCTGGATCAAGCTTCATCCGCACATGTGGCTTATATTTCCGAAACTTCTTACGTTGGGAACTGTGGGGTAACTTTTCCACTGGTAAAGTGTGTCCAAGTAAGGGTTCATGTGCTGCACATACTCCTTCCAGTCCCTCAGGGGACCATTCAAGAGGTGGTGGTTTTGACTTTGAGGGGACTGCCTTTGCAAGATACAATTCCACAATCCGTGTTTGGACTCGTTCGAATTCATTGAAGTGCTCAGCCTTGGCTTTTCTGCGATTTCCTCTTACAGCTTTCTTGCGGGATCTTCTGTTGTTATGCAACTGTGGAGGTTCAACTTTTGGGAGCTCAACTGCCATTAGGGCATGGAGAATGGCTAGGTCATTTTCAAAGATTTGATCTTCAATTTCAGCATTTGCAGCCTCTGTTTCAAGGTCCCAAGGAAAATCTGAGTCATCATTGGTATGGGTACCTTCTTCAGGTTCATTATCCCATTCGAGGTCTGCCATAAAGAATGGCATCTCTAGATCGATTTGTTCTTCATGTGTCGGTGGAGGATCGACTTGTAGTGCGTTAACATCTATCTGTGGGAAGATGGGGTCTAATGAATGGCAGTTGTCGATGGTTGCCAATGTTTGTATCCAGTTATTGACATTGCTTTGTGAGTCACCTGCTATGGCATGCTGTTGCAAGGGATCTGATTTGCTCGAGATTATCGTGGAAGATGTGTCATCCAATGCTCTAGGAACAATGGGTTTAATAACTCCCGTCCCCACATTCACCCTGACTGCAGTGTCTCGATTCTGGATTGTCAATCTATCCGTTCCCCAGTCATGGAGGACTGATGCTTCCCGTAACCAAGGACGTCCCAGTAAGATTTGATAGGATTTTTTCGGGAGATCCAAGATTGTGAATTGAAGGGAAAAGCGAACTCCTGCGATCTTTGTGGACACGCCATTCACTACTCCCAAGGGTTTAGCCCGTGAATCATCGGCAAGGCGTATGTTGAAATTAGCCTTTTGCATTGGTGGAAGACCCCATTCTTCGTAAAGCTCCTTTGATAGGACATTGACACCTGCTCCACCATCCACTATGGCTTGGACTTCATTATATGCTTTGTGGATTAAAGGCACAGTGATGTTGCGTATGTCATCTCTCTCACCCATCCGCACAAGGATATCTTCAATGTTGTTCATAGGTGGAGGGGGATTTGCGAGTTCAATCCATCCTTTGAAACTCTCCCAGAGATTGGGACAATTTCGTAAGAGGATTCCGATGGGAATTGACACAGGGCAACTAAGGATGCTAGAGAGTGCAGCTCCTTCAAGTTGACGTGGCGGTACATTCTGTTGTGGAGTCTGTTGTTGGAACAAAGGCTCGAGTACAGTATCAATACTTTGTGGGGCCAAGTCATGGAGTGGGTCTTGAGCTTGTTTCTGAGCCTCAAATTGAGCTTGTTCATTTTGAACCCATTGCTGAAGTACCTGAAAAGGAGCCTTCTCCACCTCTGCATTCGGGAATGGAGCTTCTTGTATTCGAGGCTCGGGAGTGGATGTGGATGAGCTCGGCTGCTCATTGCTTGGCGGAGGTGGAGGCACTTGTGCTTTCTTTCTCAGAAGTCGCTTCGGTTGGATTGGAATGATAGGGTCCTTCGTGGCCTCTTTCTGTTGGCGTGTAATTACATTGATAGGTTGTGACCTTAGACTTGCTGGCCCCAGACTTTGATGGTCCACCCCAATGATGCCGATGGGGACGTCAGGCTTAACCTCTATTTGTTCTGGGACCTTATTTTTCATGGGACAATCCATACAGGCATGTCCTATGCCACAATCTCTGCAAAGTGGTTGGAAAGTAGCGGGGCTACCACGATGAGGGCACTCTGCGATCCTATGATTTTCGCCACAACCGTAACACTTGATTGGTGCTCGAAATGTGTTGGGTCGCACTTGATTTGCATAGACTGGTATCAGACCCTCTGCACCTTCTACATAGTACACTGGGTACTCTGCTTCATACTCAAATAGCGAGTCTACTTCCTCGGCTTGTAATTGATGTATGGGAACTGCCTGAGGAGCTGGATTTGGTGCTCTTGGATACGGTCGTGGATTTGGATTCCTGAGTAGTTGTGGGACTTGTGTCCGAACGGGAACAGGATTTAGCCTCGGAGCTGGGGGCGCTTGTGCAAGTGCCGGTTGCCTGTATACTGGCATGGGTGCCGCTTGGTATTGTGGTGGTCGAGGCGGATTGTTGCGCATGTTGAAGATGCAACTGTTCTCATCATGGCCGCCGACGACGCAGATATGGCACCACAACCGTGGCAGTGGATTTGCTTGTGCAGTGATCCTTGCTCTTAGGACTGGGCATTCATTTGCTGTATGATTTGCCAAGCAGTGTGGGCACCATACATTTTCTTGCCGTGGATATGTTTGAGTTGGCGGCTGAGACAAGTGAAGTTTTTGATCCATGGCCTGCATCATATCTTCTTTCAGCTTCAAGGTCATGGCCTCGAGGCGATCTTCATTGGATGTTTCGGCAGTGTCCTTTGATTTACCTTTTTTTGAGTGTTTATCTCGTGTATTTGATCTGGCATCATCACTGCTAGTGTCTGAGTCTGTCATGCCATCTTCGATGTCAATGGCTGCCGCATGAGCAGCACTGAATGTTTCATAGCTACTTATCTTTTTCATATCCTTGCGGATTTTCTTTCTGAGTCCTGCTATGAACCATGCCGTGAGGTACTTTGCATCTGGGCGTGGGTCACATTTGGCGATCAATCTCTTCATCTTTCCCAGGTATGTGCGTACATCTTCCCTCCGGCCTTGTTCGATCTTGCTGAGTTGGAGAGCGGGATCATCTTGTAGTCGTTCCGTTTGAAAGCGACGTTTGAATTCGGTTTGAAGTAGGTCCCATGTAGCACGTTCTTCCACAAGAAGGTCGAGGTACCATTCCGACGCCTCATCAGTTAAGGCCATTGGAAACCAAGCCACCTTAGTTTCATGGGATTGATCACCACCTGCTCGACATGCGGCATCAAAATGTTGGAGGAAGCGAGCAGGGTCTCCCCTACCATTATATTTGGGAAGTTCCAGTTTTCCCAAGGGGCGTCGGCCGTGATTGTTGTGATTTCGTCGATTGAAGAAGTTGTTAGCCTCGGCATCGAGCTCGATGTCCCCATCATGCTCAGGACGACGTCCAGCCATGTTGGGGCGTGGAGGAGTTAAAGGAAGTTGTTGAACCTCAAGGGGGGATTCGGGGTAGAGGATTGGCGGGGGCGGTTGTTGCAGTGGAGTTAGTTGCGGATTGGGCGAGCGTTGGAGTCGAAGTCGTTGGCCGGAACGTAACTGCATGCAGATGGTGCGTGATTGGCTAAGGGGATCGCTACCCCAAGGGTGGGCGTTGAGGTGGTGTCGTTAGGAGAGTTAGAGTGATGTTAGTTTGTGTAGGGACCGTCGTGTTAATAATGTGCCTAGGATTGTCCTACGTGTGTAGGGAAATGTGCCGGTGCAGACGGATCGTTAATCGGAGGTCGCGGCGTGAAAATACGAGTGAATTAATGCAAAATGAGGCCCACACGGGGGCACGAATGAACGTGTGCGAGGGATGCCGAAATGGTGTGCAATGGGCTGGAAAAATACCCCGTAACGTGGTGTTTCTGTGTGTGAAATCTGGGTTCAAACGGGGTTCAATTTGGGTCCCAAACGGATGAGTTTCGAGGGGTTAACGGAGGGGTAAATTTGGCGTTTGGGGGGGTCCTAATGGTGGTGTGAATGGACTTTAAGTCCAACCGAGGGGTTGAAACCAAGTGACACTAGTTAGACTAACTAACCTAGATCCTCCCAGTTATTGTAACTGGGAGGTTAAACTAACTACAGTTAGATACTAACTGAAGAGTTAGTCTAACATAATCGAGGGCTAACTAAACTAACCTAACTGCAGTTACTACTAACCAAACCTACGTAGCTAATCTAACTAAGGTTAACTAACCAGCCTAGTTATCCTAACCTAACTAACCTAACCTAACTGTAGTTAGGACTAACTAACCTAGGGTTAATCGACTAACCTAACCTAACTGTAGTTAGTACTAACCTAACTATGGTTAAACTAACCCTAGAGTTTAGTTTGCTTAGGTTTAGTTAAATTATTTTTATTTTTATTTTTTGGTGTGTTTGGTTAGGTGGGGGGCTGCCCGGCGGCGGCGCCCGGGGGGGGGGGGGGGTTGGCGCGGGGGGGTGGGGGGGTTGCGCGGGGGGTGAGGGAGGGCGAAGGGTGCGCGGGGGGGTGAGGGAGGGCGAAGGGGTGGGGTGAGTGCGGGCTGGGGGGGCGGGGGAGGGCGGGGGGTGAGAGAGGACAGGGGACAGGGGGCGCGGGCTGGGGGGCACGGGGACGGCGACGGGGGGCGGCGCTGTGTGCGCCGCCGCGGGGGCGGGGCGGGGGACGGCGCGGGCGGGGGGCTGGCTGCGGGCGGGGGCTGGGCTGCGGGTGGGGGTGGCGCGGGGCGCGCCGCCGCGGGGCGGCTCTGGGCTGTGGCGGGGTGGCGCGGTGCGCGCCGCCGCGGGGGCGAGGTTGCGGGCGGGGGCGGCGCGGGGTCGCCGCCGCGGGGCGGCGGCCGGGGTGGAGGGGCGCGGGGCGGCGGCGCTGCGTGCGCCGCCGCGGGGGGGGTAGCGGGGGGGTAAGGGGGGGGGTAAGGGGGAGAGAGAGGAGAGGGGGGGTGGAGGGGCGAGCGTAAGGGGGTGGGGGAGAGAGAGAGAGGAGCGAATGAGAGAGAGAGGGGGTGGGGGAGAACGAGGGGGGAGAGGGGAGCGAGTGAGAGAGAGGGGGTGGGGGAGGGGGAGGGAGAGGGGGGAGGGGGAGATGTAGGGGGAGGGGGGAGAGGGGGAGGTGAGGGGGTGGGGGAGAGGGAGAGGGGAGAGGGTGTGAGAGAGGGGGTGGGGGAGAGAGTGAGGGGGAGAGAGGAGAGAGGGAGTGAGAGAGTAGAGAGGGAGTGAGAGAGGGGGATGGGGGAGGGGGAGGGGGAGATGAAGGGGGAGGGGGGAGGTGGTGGTGAGGGGGAGGGGGAGAGGGGAGGTGGTGGTGGAGGGGGAGGGGGAGATGAGAGGAGAGGATGGTGGTGGAGGGGGGAAGGTGGTGGTGGAGGGGGAGGGGGAGGGGGGAGGTGGTGGAGGGGGAGATGAAGAGGGAGGGGGAGGGGAAGATGAGAGGAGAGGATGGTGGTGGAGGGGGGAAGGGGGTGGTGGAGGGGGAGGGGGAGGGGGAGATGGTGGTGGAGATGGAGGGGGAAGGGGGAAGAAAGAGGGAAACAAACTTGAAAGACTGAAATCGAAAAGCAGGGAGAGGTGATCACCTGATCGCTCTCCAAGTCTTTCTCGATGTAACGGGATTGTCGCGGAACAATGGACGGTGGGTGGAAGGCTAGGTCATCGTTGCGAGAAGGGCTCGATGTCACTTACATGGCGAGGATAGGAATAAGGGGGCGGTCGATGGAGAGGGAGGAGTGTCTTGCGTGGGGCTCGGAAGGTGGAAGAGAATGGAGGCAAAAAGTGAAAGATGAAGAATGAGGGGGGGTGGAGTAGGTTTTTATAGGTTTGGATTTTAGGTTTAGGGTTTAGGTTTGGGGTTTAACCCTAAACTCTTCCCGAGCCATAACTCTTTATGGAGAGCTTGGTTTGCCTTTCTGTAAAAAGGTAAAATGATCGTAATTGAAAGCTCTACGCAACCGTGTCCACTACCTAGCCTAATTGTACATCATGTGGCTTTTATTTAAGAAATTAAGAAAATTTCTTAAGGTAGTAACCCAAAGTGGATGTTTGGGGTTGATATGTTTGGCTAGATTTGGAAAAATTTTTACTCTCCTTGCCCTTGAGTGGTATGTGCATGAAAGTTTGAAGTAGTGACTTGTTTTACACCTACCTACGCATGTTTACTCGCTACTTGAGACGCTAGTCTCCCTGGCAGCGGCGCCAAATGTTGGCTCTTTCCTACTGCTTCCGTAGGAAGAGCTGGGTTCTCTATGTTGCAGTGTTCCGAGGCTTTTTGTCACCTACAGATATATTGGGATTGTCGTTGTAGTATATGTGTAGCTTAGGACCTCGAGTCGTGTTCCGGTGAGAGACGTAGGCTTAAGTGTGGTGAGTAAACAAAATGCAAGCATGTGTAAAAGGCACGTAAACCATTGTTGTTGGGGTAATGAAGGCTTTCGCCTTCATTGGGGGTTGTAGGATTTAGGAGGAGTTTAAGGGTTCAGAAGGAGGTTGTAGGGTTTAGAAAGAGTTCAAGGGTTTAGGAGAAGTTCCAGGGTTCAGAAGGAGGTTCCAGGGTTCAGAAAGAGTTCCAGGGTTTAGAAAGAGGTTCCAAGGTTTAGAAGGAGTCCAGGGTTAGAAGGAGGATACAAGGTTCAGAGTAGAGTACATGGTGGAGAACTCGTCTCCCTCGTAGATCATGGAGTTTAAGGGTTTAGGAAAGCATAGGAGTGGGAGAGGAAGAAGGTGTAAGAGCATGGGTGAAAGAAGAGAGAGGAGGAAGGAGAAGGAGGGAAGAGGAGGAGGGAGAGAGAGGAGAGAGGAGGAGGAGGAGGAGGGAGGAGGAGGAGGAGGAGGAGGAGGAGGAGGGAGGAGGAGGAGAAGGAGGAAGGAGGAGGAGGGAGGAGGAGAGGGAGAGGGTGGGTTGCAGGGTTGGAGGAGAGGGGAGAAGGGTTGCAAGGTTAGGACATGCTTTTGGACGTGCAGTGCAAGGAAGCATGGACACTTGAGACAAATGCTTGGAATACCAACGTACACTCAACACAATGCCCCAAGAGTGTGGGCTTCATTCCATTATGGGGTATTTATACAAGTTGGAGAGCTTCTCTCCCTGCATGTAACACAAAGTCGTATCACAAAGTTGTTACACAAAGTTGTATCACAAAGTTGTAACACAAAGTTGTATCACAAAGTTGTAACACAAAGTTGTAACACATTCTCTCTCTACATGTAGAAGTTGTAACACAAAGTTGTAACACAAAGTTGTTACACAAAGTTGTAACACAAAGTTGTGTCACAAAGTCGTAACACAAAGTTGTGTCACAAAGTCGTAACACAAAGTTGTGCCACAAAGTCGTAACACAAAGTTGTGCCACAAAGTCATAACACAAAGTTGTGCCACAAAGTCGTAACACAAAGTTGTGCCACAAAGTCGTAACACAAAGTTGTGCCTAGAAGTTGTAACACCTTCTCTTTCTTCATAAGTTCATGTTGGCACAGAGTCAACACTCTTCTTTCCAAAGAAGCAGTCACTGCTTAGGATCTTCTTGCATACTTCTTCTGTTATTGCATCTGGAACAAACCTTAATGCTCTCCACCAAACAATAGACATTGGTTTCATTATTTCTTTCCTCTGAGTTGCAGTGTGCACTGGTGCCTCAAATGATATCTTTCCTGTTTCATATGCTTGGCAAACATCCACGATGCTCTGAAACATTGAGTTCTCGTGGAAGACAATGCAAGTAACATCTCTGTATCTTGCAACGGCGGTGTTTAGATCCTTTGCCCCAACCTTATTACTTGGTACACCTTGTGTATTGCTTACAACACTTTTCAAGCATCTATAGAACCAAGTCCTCTTTGCCATGTACTCAAATGTAGTCTCCTGCCCTTCATTGTTTGTGGCTTTCCACAACCCACCCATAACTCCCTTGCCTTTATCAGGATCTCAAAAAGAGAAGAGCTTTCAGCCGTTTTGATTCTAGAATGTACTTCGAGTCATCGTTAAATATGCATACACGACAAATGACCCATTGAAACTTTTCCATCCACTCAATCTGTGGCAAGTTTCCTTTTCTTCCCTCATCAAGGGTGATCCGGCAAGCTTCACAAAAGTGTTGCCCATCAATGGGCTCAAACCTGCATCTTTCCAAGAATCTATTCTTTGCCAGCATGTATCTCTTCTCAATGTCAGTCCCATATCGGCTTTGGTACAAATCCTCTTCACGAACAAAGTCACTTCTTCTAAAGTTCTCAAAAGCATCAAGAAAGTCCACACGCTTTTGAAATGTGACATCAAGCAATGTAGGACCATCTTCTTGAATTCTCTTAAATGCCATAGGACGAAGAGTGATATTAGTGGCAACTGGAGTTCTTGTTTTCCTTCTATCTTCATACAATTTGCGTGCAAATGTCTTATCTAGCTTTCTTTGATTTGTGAACAATGAAGCTCGATCAATAAGCATTGTGGCCACGCTGAATTGTGAAAATCCCCAAATGTACCCCTCATCCTCTGGAGAATGTAAGTCTGCCACACTTGTAGAAAAGTCTGCGAGACTTGTATCTTCTTCTTGTGGATCCTCTTGATCATCACTATCCAATTTTTCACTTGGTTTTAAATAACCTGCACTTGAATGATCTGCACATGGAGTAGGAGTTATTTTGGCTCTCTTTTTGGGAATAGTTGTGGAACTTGAATCTGCTCCACGATCACTCCTTCTTGTTCTTGTAGTTGCAGCACTCGATGGTGTAGGTACAGTTGGAGATACTGTAGTTATTGCCGCAGATATTGTAGTTACTCTTGTCGGAGATACCATAGTTATTGCCATAGATATTGGCAGTACAACTTGAGGGCTACATGTTATAGATGGTGTACTTACTGCTATTGAAGGTAAAACACCACCACTTGGAAATGCATCCCACATTTTCTTTAGTGCTTCCAAGGCACTAGGTAATTCTTGGGATCCCTCAATTGAATCTGGTAAGGGCTTCAAGAAGTGCTTGTGCGTAACTCGTAACTTGTAGACCACATCATCATTCTTCCCTTTGCACACAACTTCTATCAAATTGTTTTCTTTAATGTTGATGGTTGAGACCATGCCACCATTTCTTACTGCCTCTGGAGAATATTTCATGCTTGATACATTCTCGGCAATGATCACCAAAAAATACTTTGATTTGCGCTCCATAAAATACCAAGCATGTTTAAGATATTTGAAAGACACCTTGGAACCAAAACTTGAAGCCATAGTTTTCTGCAAAGTAATAAAAAACAATTACAATGATTTTCAAACTCAAAATATTAAAAAAATTGCTAATTAAATATTTAAATATTAAAAATTAAAAATTAATTGAAATTTCAAAAGTTCAAATATATTTTTAAATACTATTTTTTTATCTAATATTTTTTTACATAAATCATTTAATTCAAAATATTTTATAAACATAGACAACAAGTTTTAATTTAAATTTTCTAAAATTTTATTTGATTTTTTTTAAATTTATTTTCTTTATTTAAATTTATTTATTTATATATCTATATATTTAAAATTTAATTAAATTTTTTTAAAAAAAATTTCAAATTTAATTAATTTATTTAATTTTAATTTTTTAAATTTTCACTTAAATATAATATAATATAATATATTTTATTTTATTTTTTAAATTAATTTGATTTAATTTCAAAAAATTTTATTTTATTTATTTAAATTATTTAAATCTATTTATTTATTTAAATTTTAATTTATTTTTTTTCATTTTTAAAATTTTTTTTATTTATTTAATTTTACTTTTTTATTTAAATTTAATATAATTTAATGTATTTTTTAAATTTATTTAATTTAAAATATTTTTTAAATTTACTTTTTAAAAATTTATTTTATTTTATTTTATTTATTTAAATTTTAAATTTATTTCGTGTTTTGCTTTTACGGCCCACACTTAAGGGAGGGGTTTAACCCCTCCCCTAAGGCCCTTGCAGGCCTCCTGTTATGCGTGCAATAGGGGCCCTAAGGGGCCTTAGGGGAGGGGATTAACCCTCCCCCCTAACCTATTGCGTGCACAACAGGTCGGCCCGCGAGGGCCGCTTGTTGCGCACGCAACTGGTTAGGGGGGGTTAATCCCCCCTCCTCCCTCCCGCCTCCCCACCCACCTTCCCTCCCGCCTCCTCGCCTCCCCGCCTCTCGCCTCCTCGCCTTCGCCTCTCCCATTCCCCCTCCTGCCTCCCCGCCTTCGCCTCCCCCCTCGTGCCTCCTCCTTCGCCTCCCTCCTTGCGCCTCCTCCTTTGCCTCCCCCCTTGCGCCTTTGCCTTCGCCTCCCCCCTCCCACCTCCCACCTCCGTCCTCTCCTCCACCTCCCTGCCTCTACCTCTCCTCCCCAAAACTGGTCCCTACCTCTGCGCTCCCCAAAAAAAAATCCCTTTTGTCTCTTCGCTCCCAAAAAAAAAAGACAAAAAAAAGGACTGAAGGGGAAGGGGAGGGAGGGAGAGGATACATGAGAAGAGGGGAGGGGGAAGCGGGAGGAGAGGGGAAGGGAGGAGAGGGGAGGGGGAAGCGGGAGGAGAGGAGGGAGGGGAGGGGAAGTGAGGAGAGGGGAGGGGGAAGCGGGAGGAGAGGGGAAGGAGGGGAGCGGGAGGAGAGGGGAAGGGAGGGACAGAGGGAGTACCTGGGTGGGGAGGTGGTGGAGGAGCTCGAGGAAAGTTGTGAGAGAGAATGAGGAGAAGTAGAGTTTTATAGGAAATGGGTAGCTTTTCGGGCAAGTCAGCTTTTTTAGGTCATCAGCTTTTTTTAGTTTTTTAGGTTTTTTTAGTTCTTTTAGGTTCACTATAAGTAGAACATTCTTCACTCTCTCTTTTATTCAAAGTTCATTCTTTCACACTCCACACTTCTCTCCTCTCATCAACCCGTTGCAGGATTCTCAAAATTTTTAAAATGTTGCAAGAGATGAGTTTATTTCCAACGTATTGCGTACGCAAGAACTTCTAAGAATCAAGTTTTTATAAATTTGAATTTTTTTTTCAAATCCGATTCTTTTCTCAAAAACCTATTACATACGCAACAACTTCAAAAAACCATTTTTTGCATTCAATCTTTTTTCCCACAAATTTCCCGCTTTATCTCAAACTCTCACAACCTATTGTCACCAATTTCTCTCAAACTCAAACTCTCCCAGCCTATTGGCCATGCGACATCTTTTCAAAAAAAACAAAAACAAAACAATCTATTACAAATTTCTCTCTCAACCTCAAAACCACTCAAAGCTCCCTGCCTATTGCGTATGTAACAACTTCAAAACAAAATTTAACCATAAATCTCTCGAAAAACTCTTCTCACGCCTATGAGAAATCCATTTATAATATTTTTCCTCCATAATATAATAAATTTTTATTAACTAATATTAAAATATAATTTTAATAAAAATATATATTGTTAATCTATAAATTAATATAAATATTAGATCATTATTATATAAATACATTAATTAAAAAAATATAACAATAAAAATATGTGCTTTATATAAGACTTATTCTTCAATAGTGAATGTATTTGTAAGGTAGTTCTTAATATGAAAAATCTCTACAATATTCTTCCTACTATTAACTAGATATTAAATTTTAGTTTTAATAAAAATATACATTATTAACTTAAAAACTAAGAAAAATATAATATAATTATTATATAAATTTAAATAAATATATATAAATTATTAATATTATACATTAAGAACATTTAAAATTATGTATATTATATAATAATAACCTTTAAATTTTAAAAAGTAGTCAATCAAAGAATTGAATTAATTTAAAAAATAAGGAAATATTAAAATTTACACACGTGCTTTTAGCATGTATGCTTTTCTTCCATGTGTATAATACTTGTTAGTAGAAGAATGAAGAATTAAATTTTACACGTGCTTTTAGTTTGTATGCTTTTCTTCCATGTGTATGATACTTGTTAGTAGAAGAATGAAGAGTTAGATAATGCATTTGTAATGTAGGTATTTAAAACCATAGAATCTGGAAGAGGTTTAGCATACTTGCTTATTTTTGTTACAGTATGTAATACTTTGTAAAAGCATGGCCCTTGAGGGGTCCCCTTTAGGGGCAAGGGCCATATCAATATGCCATTTCTATCCAGTGGCATCTTGGATATTGTATAATGCATGTCGATATGGGCCTTGTCCCTAGAGGGGACCCCTTAAGGGCCATATTGTCAATTGCATTTTCTAAAAGTTTAATTATATTTTAATAGATGTATCTCCATGCAACCACAATGGTGGGCTCATTGGAGTTATTTTAGCGCTATTTTGGCCATAAACCAAGGAAATTATAGTCCTTCTTTCTTGGTATTTTAGTCCTTGTTGCAGTAAATATAAATGAGGACAAAAGTACAATTTATCGAGTAAAGATTGAGCAAAAGAGATTACAATGTACATCTATGTCCAATAATAGGTTATATAAAAATTATCAACTTATACCAAGCAAAAATTGAGCAGAGGATCTTACATTTATAAAAACTCGACAATTGCTGAGAGCCTTAAAGGCCAAAAGATTATAGGTAGTAGCCATAATCATTCAAAATATAAAAGTTAACAACAATGCATATTGAGAGACTCCAATTGAACAAAAAGAGATTACATAAATGCCTTAGAGACCAAAACATTAAATCCAGTGAGCCAAAATATCATTGAGAGCCTTAGAGGCCAAAAGATTACATGTAGCCATTGCTGAGAGCCTCATCTAAGAAAGAGGAAATTTGTACAACTTAGTTTTCTGCCAGTCTAGCTTATTGAATTAAAAGTTTTTAGGGAGACAAAGGAGGATACGATGGAGAGGCTATAGACCATGCACATTGCTAGGACTCAGATTACAGCCCCCCAACACATCGAGAGTACTCTGCTCTAAAAATACTGAGGCCTTCGTCGACATCTAGGGGGAACCCATACAGCACAACCATAAAGAGGCACTCTGTGAATGTGTCATCTAAGGTGGTGACATGCAGATGTGTGGGGAATCGATTGTGGGAATGAAGGGTCTCCACTAGTGCTAGCATTTCTACTCCAGGTGAGTGCAACAAAATCACCTTATATGAGAAGGTAGATAACATTGGGATCATAGAGCATTGGGGGGGGTGGTAGTAGGCATGCTGAAAATGAGTGGGTGAGCAGCAGATGAGCAGTGGAGTAGATGAGTGATGAGAGTTGGAGGAGGGAGCATGGAGCAAAGTAGAGCAGGGGCAAAAAAGAGCTAGAGGAGTGATGTGGAGCAAAGTAGCAGAGTGTGTGGAGAAAAGTAGTAGAGCATGGGCGGATCAGAGGAACGTAGTAAAATTCCAAATGCCACGGATATTATATATATTATAAAGTTTGAGCCACCATGGTGGCTAGAGCCTAGGGTTCCATCCAAATTAATTGCAGGCCACCGTGGTGGAATCAAGGTGGAATCCTAGGTGCCACCCCAGATGGGCTGGTAATAATGAAGAAGACACCATGTGGTGCCACTTTGGTGGCTGGTAATTAACTACCAGCCCAGTGGAATCTTAGCCATGACAGACGTAGCTGATGAGATCCACCACCACCGGGCATTAATTCCCACAAAGGTAAATCATGAAGCTTTAATCACTCATTACCATGCACTGCAGTTCTCTATTGAGCATGCGAGCCTAGTGACTGGTAATTTTTACTGCACTCATAGTGATCATGCATCCTTAAGCGCAGTGGTGGGTGAGCAGTGGCTCATAATTTTACTGCTAGCTAGTGGAATCATAGCCATGACAGACGTGGCTAATGATAGCCACCACCATTGGGCAGTAATTCCCACAAAAGCAAATCATGAAGCTTAATCACCTCTAATCCCTCATTACCATGCACTCTAGTACTCTCTTGAGCATGCAAGCCCGGTGACTGGTAATTTACTACACTCTTAGTAATCATGCATGCAAGACCGGTGGTGGTAACTGGAAGCTGACTAATTGTAGGCCACTGCAGTGGCTGGTAATTAACTGTTATCCTGGTGGGTCTTAGCTACCACCACATACGTGGCTGGGAATCTTAGATGCCACCACCTCTAATCATTCATTACCATCCAAGTCAGTACTATTGTTGTGTGGATAAAAATAAAAAAATATTTTTCACTTGTTGCATGCTGATGGGTAGGTGGATAGCTATGTATATAGCTAGTTGGTGGTGGCTTTGAGCTATGGACACCCTCATAAAGGACTCTACACTGATGATATTTTCTTGAGATGGTAAACACTTCTACTAGGACTCAAGGGAAATGATGAGCCCAAGGTGTGGTTGCAGCAAACACTCCAGAGCATTTAGTGTGGGAGGACATATCTTTTATTATTGTCCTGAGCTATGTTTATCTTGCCATGAGTGCTCCTGATTTGTAAGTCCTGTGAGCAATTATATCATGGGTTGTGGGCTTCATGGACGTGAGGCTATATGTGGCAATCAAGCAATAAAAATTGTGCTAGAAGGTCATGTGCATTGGTGGTGCCTAAGGTTGGAATATAGGCACTAATTGCCTTTGTATAAAGTTTGAAGGGAAGGGTGGAGAGTGGCAAAAAAGCATGGGATGGCATGGCTATAATCAAGAAAGGTATGCATGCAATGTGGCTACATGAGGACGAGAAGAGGAGTTTTCTAGACAATGAGCTAGCATGCTACGTGAAGGTGGCTGGAGAATGAAGAGGGAGGAAGCGCGCATCGCTACGGGGTACACACATGGAGGATCATTACATGAAGAAGGGCTACTGGAGAGTCTGGGAGGAGACGGCTACTTGGGTGGAGGACTTCCATGAGGAGGTGAGGCTATGAAGTGGCCAGGGGAAGCTATGAGCAAAGAGGGAAGAATCGTGAGCTCTAGAAGGAGCGAGAAGCTGTAGTGATACAGAGGATGGAAGCTATGAGCAAAGAGGGAAGGATCGGGAGTACTATGGAAGGAGGGAGAACTTTTGATGGAGGGGGGTCATCATCATGGTGAGGAGCTTCTGAAGGGTGCGGTGCTCACTGGTGGACTATAGCTTGTTGGAGGGGACTTAATTGGGAATCTCTATGAAGCATGTAGAGTAAGAGGACCTGGGAAGGAAGGTGAGAAGCTCAAAGAGAGGTGGTATCTGACGGACTAGCTAGGGGACAGATATGGGAGGCTAGGGCTTTGCGACATGGTGAGAGGTATCACTATTATAGGGAGGATTTTGTGAAGATAGTGGGAGAGAAGGAAGGAGTCTCACTTGCGGCTTTCTCACATACACAATGGGGGAATACACACAAAGATGGAGGCTGAAAACAGTTTTTCTCTTCTTAGTTGTGAAGCCAAAAGAACTCTCTTTTCCTTTTCATGATACTTGTGTACAACTATCTGCATTGCTTTGAGGAGATTCTCCTGATCTCAATCTGCCTGTCCATGGCGAAAGAACTCTCTTTCTCTTTTCCTTTTCATGATACTTGCATACAACTATCTGCATTGCTTTGAGGAGATTCTCCTGATCTCAATCTGCCTGTCCATGGCGAAGTATGTGAACCACTGCTAGATGACACTATAGGTCCACTAATATTTTGTGATTGCTGCTGTGAATTCTGTGCAGCATTATCATTTTGTGCATCTACATCAATCATCACATTTACTGGTTTATACCAGCTGCTCATCTCATCAAAGACAACATCTCTGCTCACTATAAACTTACGAGTAGAAGGGTTATAGCATCTATACCCTTTCTGCTATAGAGAATAACCAATAAAGATGCACTTCTCAGCTTTTGGATCCAACTTGGACCTCAACTCATCTGGCACATGAACATAGGCAATGCAACCAAAAATTTTCAAATGAGAAATATCTGGTTTCCTACCAGTATACATCTCCTCTGGTGTCATGCCATGTATTGCTGTAGTGGGAGTCCTGTTCATTATGTAAACTGTTGTAGCAACTACTTCAGACCAATAATAATCTGGTAGGTCTTTTTCATTTAGCATGGCCCAAGATACCTCTCCAATATGTCTGTTTTTCCTTTCTACAACCCCTGATTTCTACCACGGCCTCTAGATCGTCGGCCTCCTCTACCTCTGCCTCTACCTCTTCTAGCATTTGAGTAGGAGACAGTTTCTTTAGAAGTTCCTCCTGAAGAAGATGCACCACCATTCTCTGCTTTTCAAAAATTAGAAGAGCAAACAACTCCTCAAAATCAGGAAATTTTTCACAGACGGTAATGGATGTCCGGAACTGTGCATAATCCTTTTCTAGACCATTCAAGGTCATAGAAACTAGATCATCATTTTCCACTGGCGACCCAATGGAAGCAAATGCATCTGCAATTTTCTTCACCTTCATGTGGTAGTCATTGATGCTCATATTTTCTCTTTGCACATTGTGCAACTCCTGCTTGATCTGCATTTTCCTGGCTTGCGTATTTGTGCTGTACATTTTTGCCAAAGTATCCCATGCCTCCTTTGGCATACTTGCATCCTCAATATGCACAATCATAGAGTCTAAAATACTGATAGACAGCCAGTACATAACTTTTCTGGCTCTCTCATGCCATCCTTTAAATGCCTGCATTTCTTGTTGATTGGGAACATGAGGAAGAACTGGTTCTGCTTCATTTCCTGTAATGAACTCCCAATAGCCTTTTCCCATAAGGAAATTCGTCATTCTAAACTTCCATGCTTGGAAGTTGTTCTTGTCAATCTTTTCAGTGACAATCTGTGAAAGAGAATCAGACGCCATTATAGAACACCGCAAAAAATTCTATCACTGCAAAAAACACAGCTTCTGCCTCACACAGGCAAATCTCCAAAACTGACTAAAGTGGTATTTGACCACACAGTCACTTCCTAGTGACGATTTTGCATGAACAGGTAATAAGGATGATTCTGTAACTCCCAATATCTCTGTGCACAGGCATACGATGCAATTTCTGCGGTAACTTTTCACCAACCTGCAGAGCAGTGGTCGCATAGCAAAAACAGGGCCTTTTTCTCAGTGCTTCAGAGAACTTCCGCCTCCAAAGCGGGGCTCGAAATGGCCTCAAAATGGCCCTAAAATGGCATATATTGCCCTCTCGCCACACCGCGAAGGGCGTCTTAACCTGAGACAATGCACTCTTGCACTTTCCGGCTATGCTACCTACAGAGATTTGCTCCCAAACTCAAAAAAGGAAAGCAACACTGGTCCTCTTACCAGGACACCGCAAACTTGGTTTGCTTTCTTGAGCTCCTTACCATGAACAAGGCTCTAATACCATGTGAAGATAGTGGGAGAGAAGGAAGGAGTCTCACTTGCATCTTTCTCACATACACAATGGGGGAATACACACAAAGGTGGAGGCTGAAAACAGTTTTCCTCTTCTTAGTTGTGAAAGCCAAAAGAACTCTAGTACAAAGAAATAGAAGAACCCTATATGTGGGTCTCAAACCAAACTCAGCTAACTAAGGTGGCATACTAACTGAGCCACAAACTAGAGTAGATAAGGATAGCTATCATCCAGCTATTATTCGTGGGCGGTGTACCAACCGCATCTGCAGCTAACAAGTCGGTGACATAAATGCACAACGCTCACCCTCGCATATCACGAGTGGAGCTCGATATCTCAACAGATTTGAGATGACTCAATTGAGCAGCTGGAAGCTCTTGGACGGTAGAAGGGTCACCACTACATGAGCACTAAAGCTAGAGTGTGGAAGGACCTTCGTGATGACGAGGTAGGAGTGGCTGGAAACTTGGAAAGCCTGGGATGTCGTGAGGTAGGATCTCGAGGATGCACGTAATTGCGGAAGGGATCTCTACAAAGGATAGCGGACTGTTGCTTTGGAGAGTCTCTCAGGATCTGAGGTCGCTACTGCACTAGGAGGGCTCCTGGAGGAGGCAGAGATCAAAGGGCCTCTTGATTGAAGGGGAGAACCATGAGCTAGGGAGGCCAATTATTGCTCGGTGGGGAAGCTTTTTTGGATGGAGGACTTTGGTGGGGTGTGAATCTTGATTGCAAGTGGAGGACCTTGGAAGATAGAGGGCATATACAGAGAGAAGAGAAGCAGGGCACTGGCTATGATCATAAGAAGAATGACAAGGCTATTGATTTTGGAGGAAGATTCTTGCTAAGGGCAACGAGTTTCTGAAGAGGGTGTAGGTTACTTATGCTATGGGAGTTTGGGAAGCAGATGGTTTTAAACACTGGGTTTCATGCAGTCCAAAGGTGCAATTCCAAAATGAAGATGTGATACTTTTGGTCAAAGAAGGAGCTCTTGTGATTGTCGCCATACTTGATTGGATCTTATAAAAGAAGATAGTCTGGTTTCGCAGGAGGTGCCTGTATGAAGTACTTGATTGCTTTATGTTGCTCTCGGTGTGGGTTCTCTCACAAAGTTGTGGCAGGTTTTGATAAAGCATGTTGTTCATGAAGTTTGCTCATAGGCTATGGGGTAGTAGTGTTTGATGGCTATGTGCAAATTGAAGAACTTTTTGTAAGTGGTTGATGGCATAAAAGAGGTATGATGGCTTTGAGTATATGAGGCAGATGATTGACTTGAAGTCAAAGACATCCAGGATTGTTCATGGATTTTGTCAGGGAAGATATGAGCATGGTTGTTATACCTCGAGCTATCAGGATGTGCTCATGGTAGTTATGCAGTCTTGAAGTTGTCATTTTCTGGAGTTTTATGTTTCATAGGTCATCTATGTATTTCCTGAGCTTGAGCTCAATCAGTAGGAGCTTGTGTTGGGCTGTGAAGTCCATTGGGTTCTTTTTGAGGTTGTCTGGCTTCCAGAGGAAGTGTGACCAGTGTATCACAATAAGACAAAGCACCTATAAATGTGCACACAGATGCGTTTACTCAACTAGAAAAAAAAACTTACGGGTGCATCTATTTTCACATCTATTTGTGCATCTAGAGACCCCATCTAAAGGCGTGTCTATATAGCAGATAGACGCACTTATAGATGCGCATATAGATGCATAAATAGATGCTCTACTAGAAAATTTAAAAACAAACAGACACATCCTTAAACATGTCTATACATGCATTTATAGACTCATTTATAAATGCGTTTATAGACGCGCAAATAGATGCCCCTTGAACAGATAGACATGTGTATAGATGCATTTATAGACGGCCTGATAGACGCGCTACATAATATTTTTTAAATTTTGTGTGCTTGAACAGAATGCTGTGTATGCTATGTAGTTACAAGAATCCCATTTCCACATTGTGTAATTCAATTCTTATAGCCAACTGCATTTTAATTAGCACTCTTGCAAGCACGTCTATATAGCCGACAATTACAATTCCAAATAAAACATTACAACTCCAAAACATTTAGTTCACAAGGCATTAATTGATAGAATGTTGCACAAGAAAATTGAAAGCCAAAAAAATAAAAAGGGTGTATATAAATTCATAGCTCAAAAAGTGCTTGTATGTACATATAGCACGAAGCTAAGCCATGTCCTGTGGCTTCAAGTACCAAAAATAAGAGGAGTGTATATACAAGAGGTAGGAAGCCAAGCCAGTGGCTTTAAGTACAAAAAAGAGTAGCTAGCACTACTTCTATGACTAATCTAAGTTCTCCACGTCCTTGCTCCCTTCTACACTCCCTTCTACGCTCCCTTCTCTGCCTCCTTCTTCCTCATCTTCTTCCTCGTCTTCTTGTGTAGGGGCCTGTAAACAAGGGACAACATATATCAATGTATGAAAAATCAAATCTTTACTTATAATATTGACATTATTTAATTACTTTCAAATACCTCGGGGGGTGCTCCAGTAGCCCGAATATACTGCTCCTTAGTAATCAACCCATCATTATAGAAGTGCTTCCATGTATCTCCTCTGCGATGGTGGCAGTGGTAGGCTGTCTCGATAGGAGTAGGGTACCTACCAATGATATCAAGCTACAAGATGACACAATTTGTGGAGGGGCTAGTACAAAGAAACAACCTCCTAATAAACTACATAAACAATATAATTTGAGATCGATACTTACAAATTGGGCCTCCCATGATTCAACACCCCCTGCTCCAAAATGCATGCTTCCATATTGTTCCATTTGGATCCTTCATGCCTCCATGTGTTGCAGACTGGGTTCCTCCCTCGCTGACTTCATTGCTTTCTTCCACTCACACTTGTGAGCGGTGTGGGATGGGTCCCTTGGTGGTTGACCTCCCACGAGCCTGGCAAGCTCTGCTAGTGCCTGTCTCTTAAGCGAAGATCTTTTATTGCCAAGTATCCTAACAATCTTCGTCTTGGCCCATTTATCTATGAACTGAACATTGGGGGGGTTAGGATACCTAGAGCGAACAGCAGTGAGGGTCTCATCAGCCAACCTCTTCAGATGGTCTTTATAGTGGATAAAGCAATCTCTGTAATTGTTAGCAATTATAGAGCCCATGAAGGCCATGATGTCCTTCCCCCCTGCATCCATCAAGATGCCTCTTGTTTGAGTGATGTCATAGTAGATCATACCATCACTTGGAGGCACATCTAAATCATCTGAATCATCCTCATCCCCACCACCACCCCTCCCAAAGCACTGTGACATGCATCCCCCACCGCTCTCCCTACTACTACATTTGCTACTATGTCGTGTTGAGCTAGTAGGTTGGCTACTCATAGCAGGAGATTGCATGGGACTACGTGGATCACTCGTAGCTGGAGAACCGTGCCTAGACTGCACAGAAGTACACCGATGGCTCTGCAAGATAGAAGGGCCTCCTGACAGCATGGGGGAAGGGGCATAGGACGGCATGGGGGAAGGGGCTCAATTGTGTAGCCGACTAGGCTGTGTTGATTCCACTGGGGTAATCTCAGCTGGTGTGGGGTTGGGGTGGTTTGGACTCTATAGTGCCGACTCCTGGGGGGTGTTTAGAGTACCTGTCATGTAGCCGTATAACTCCCCAGGACTAGGAGGGTGCCCCAAAAGGTTATATAACTCCTGAAAGATGGTCTCCCAAAGATCAGGTGAGCCTAAAGAGCTTCCTAGCCACATGATGAACTGGAAAAAAGAAAAAAAGAAGAATACTGATGAGCTGAGAAGAGAAAAAGAAGAGAAAAAGAGAGAAGAAAAGAGAGTAGAAAAGAGAGGAAAAGAGAGGAGAAAGGAGAGGAAAAGAGAGGAGAAAAAGAGAGAAAAAGTGGGGATAAAAGAGAGAAGAAAGGAGAGGAAAAGAGAGGAGAAAAAAAGAGAGGAGATAAGAGAGAAAAATTACCATGAAAAGAGAGGGAAAGAGAGGATAAAAGAGAGAAGGAAAGATAGGCAAATATAGGAAAAGAGAGGAGAAAAAAAGAGAGAAAAAGAGAGGAGATAAGAGAGAAAAAGAGAGATGAAAAGAGAAGGAAAGAGAGGATCAAAGAGAGAAGGAAAAAGAGAGGAAAATATAGAGTGCAATTCCTTTTTTCAATCATGCTTTCCCTTTCCATCATTCATGCAATCCCCTTCTTCAATCATGCAATCCCTTTCCATCATTCATGCAATCCCTTTCTTCATTCATGCAATCACTTATTTCCATCATTCAATATGCAATCCATTTCTTGGAAGTGGAAGTGGAATGGGAAAGGGAAGAGGAAAGAGAAAGGAAAGGAAAGCGAAGGGAAGGGAAGGGAAGGGAAGGGAAGGGAAGGCCAGGCTAGGGAAAAATAACAAAGCGCATCTATCTTTGCGTATAACAGCACGTCTATAGATGCAGCTATCTGTTTCTAAAAACAGAGTAGACACGTCTATAGATGCGCTCTTAGATGCACTTTTAGACGCGCTCTTAGATGCATCTATAGACATGCTCTAACAGACGGACTATTCTAAAAACTCAAAAAGGACATGCGCCCAACACAAAAGCACAACACTAGTACCAAAAACATTCATTTCTTAGATACGACAAAGGACGAATCCAAAGAGAGTAACTTTCAAAGAAGATCAACCGTAAAGAGACTTACCTTGGATAGAGGTATGGAAGCTTCTTGTCCTTCTTCAAAGCTACTTCTCTTTCTTCTCTTCCTTGTTCACCCTCTTCTCTTGTGTGATTGGAGATGATTGTGTAAGTTTGGAGATAAGTGTGGGTGCTTGGAGATAAGTGTGGATGCTCGGAAATAAGTGTGGATGCTCGGAACTGTGTCTGTTAATAGCAAAGTAAGCCACGCGATGCTAAAAGTATGTGAAGAAAAGCAAGCATGCTAAAAGTAGTTTTAAGAAACTACATCTATAAGCACGTCTAATCGCATGTCTATATATGTGTCTAAATGCACGTTTAATTGCGTGTCTATTACATAGGGCAGACGCGGTTTTAGACGTGCCTATAGATGTGCATCATAGAATAGACAGACGCGGTTTTAGACGCGGCATTAGACGTGCCACAGAGTTTTAAGAGTAAATATTTGATACAAGAGCAAATTTTTTGGGTTGTTTATTTGAAGGATGTCTTCATCTTCAACAAGTAGCTCCAGTGAGGATGAATCCCTCCGTATCCACCATCGCAAAATGTGGTTGGAGCAAAAAATCAAATGTATGTGTGATCGATGTCGAGGAAACATGTATCATGCATGCAAGATTACACTCTTGAATCACATCTCAAAGTATGGAGAATGGGATGCGACCGTAAACATGGTAAGTGTTAAAGAGTTAAGGTTGATTGAGGTACCTATGGGTGTTCATATGTTTGAGTTATGATTCCGTTTTAATTTGATACAGGATGTAGTGCCACACTCGCATATGTTGCCCTATGCTCATCATGAGGAGGCGAAGCATCAGCGATATGAGGTGGAAACTTAAGGAGGGACTGTTACGGATGCATGGAGTGATGGTGATAGTAGCCCTCCACCATTACCTCATGAAGCCATGGAGGAGGAGGTGTTTGATGATATGGTGCAGGATTTATATGTCCATTAATCCGAAGGGAGGGATGATAGCATGGAGCAAGATGATCTTTTTACCACAGCATCGACTCCACTGTTTGAGGGGTGCACATTCTCTGTTCTACGTGCCTCCCTTGAGTTACTAAACTTGCAAACCATCTATGGATGGAGCAATGCAAGTTTGAATGCATTACTCAAGTAATCTTTAAAGTCTATTTTGCAAACATGGTGAATTATGCTAGTGGTCTAATTACTCAAATGCTTTTCCTCATTTATGGTCTTCACGTGCAGGCTATTGTGTAAAATGCTTCCAAGGGAGAATAAATTACCGACCTCAAGAGATATGGCAAGGCAACGTGTGATCTCTCTTGGAGGATTAGATTACAAGCACATCCATGCATGCGTCAACGATTGCGTTTTATTTCGTGGACTACATAAGGATGCAAGAGAGTGTCCTACTTGTGGAGAGGCAAGATATAGAGCAGATCTCAAAACTTTGGACGTGCCTCATAAGGTTTTGTGACATTTTCCCATAATCCCTCGCATCCAACATATGTTGAAGTGCAAATCCATTGCAAAGCTCCTGTCATGGCATTCCTCCCATCGATCAACCGATGGCAAGTGGAGAACTCCTGCAGACACTCCTGCATGGAAGCATATTGAAGACACATGGCCAAGCTTCAAGGAAGAACCTAGGAGCTTGAGACTTGGATTGGGTATGAACGGTGTGAGCCCATTTGGTCTCAAAAGCACCTCTTATAGTGTATGGCCAGTGATATTGGTGAATTATAATCTTCCACCCTCTATGGTGATTAAGAAAGGACATGCTATGTTGTCCCTTCTAATTCCAGGGAAACATAAAGTCGAAAATCCTGATGTTTATTTGGAGCCTTTGATTGATGAGCTAGAGATACTTCGGAGGGGTATTGAGGTGCATGACGTGAGCAGGCCTCCCCTGTCATGAGACTTCAACTGCAAAGCAGTCTTGATGTGGACGATGCATGACTTCCTAGGCTATGGCGAGTTTTCAAGTAAGCATTGCACTTCTAATTATGAGTAGGCCAAGGATGTGGCACCCTAAACCCAACTTCAACTCTTAATTGTATCTATTGTTTAGGTCTCACTACATCGGGTTACCATGCATGTCCTGTTTGTGGTCCTTCTCTTGTTGCCTCTTGAATAAGGTCATCTATGAGAATCACCATCGACTTCTCCCACCTGATCATCCTAGATATGTTGCCCCTTGGAATGAAGTCCTCCCACAATCACTCACTGTGGGAGATTGGATGAGAATTTGGGATGGTTCCACGACTCCACCACTTGGCATGAGCCGGTAAGGGTTTATAACTATTGTGTGCTATATTGGCTAGAAATAAAGATTGCCCGTAAACACCGGATTTTGTTTAGATACTCCATCTTTTATCGTTTACCATATTGGTCCCACCTCAAGATCAATCACTTGTTTAATCCCATGCATATCTTCAAGAATGTGGCATCTACCATTTAGGAACATTTGAATGGGACATGAGATTCCGCAGGCATAAGGGAGGATCTACGTACCACAAGGAGGATGCATGAAGCTTGGCCACAAGAGAAACCAAATGGGTGTTTTTTTTAACCTCGTGCACCGTGGAGGTTATCAAAGCTAGAGATGGTGGCGGTGAAGCACGCTATTACTACAATTCATACTCCCACTGGATGCATGAGGTGTTTGAAGGGGGCCTTTACAAAGACCAAGAAAAGAGGTGTAGAGCAATTATATGGCTTGAAATCTCATGATTGGCACAAGATGCTTCAAGTAAGTATTTTATGTGCATAATGTCTTTTTCCTTTCAAATTTGTGAGTGAATTAGAAGTAACTAATCAATTGCCTCCTCGTGTGTTCAGTTCATACTACCTACTAGCATTTCTCGTAGTGCATCAAAGGATGTGAAGGATTGTATTTACAAGATGGGCGAGCTTGTGAGGTACTTTACATGATACAAATGTGATGCATATCAATGCTTCATGCAAGGTGTTCATATTGCTAATATGGTGTAACTTTTCATTTCGAGGTATGTGAGCTCAAAGGAAATAGATCCCACCATGCTTGAGAATGCTCGAGTTATGTCAGTGGAGGTGGTTTGTTTAGTGGAGGAGATATTTCCACGTTCTATTCTCACAAGCCAACTACATCTCGTAGTGCATTTGGTGGATGAGGTTGCTATATGTGGTACTATACATGCACTATGGTTGTTCTTCCTCAAGCGCTTCATGAAAACCTTGAAGGGTTTCGTGAGACAAAATGCAAGACCAGAAGGTAGCATGGCCGAAGGTTGGTTGGTGCAAGAGTCACTTGTATATATTTGTGAGTTTCTTGTTGATGTGGATAGGTCTCTCCCACGACTATGGAGAGATGATGAAGACCTAAGGATGACCTCTATTGTGCCTCAAGGGAAAGGATGCAACAAAGCAATAAACACGGAGTTGCTTAATAATATCAACCTCTATTGCGTGCTTAATAGTGATGTGATGAAAAGATGAGCGACAAGATACGAGGATACAAAGACAAGAAGAGAAGAAGAAAGGGCCCTCTTTCGTACACACCACGGATCTCGTGTGCCATACCCTCAGTATCTAAGAGCACTTCCAAAGGATATTCATGTGGATTGGCTACTTGATGAAATGGAGAAAGCAGAGAGAGATGAGGGGATGCATATCACAATGGAAGAATGGGAGTATGCTAGGGGATGCATGAGCAAGATCGGTATATAGAATGTTCTGCATAAGTTAGGAGCTTTCAATAATTTAGATTGCTTATTTAATTGATTTTGTCTTGGTGTAGTGCACTATGTTCAATGCTATATGGTGTGAGGGCAAGCATTTTCAAACACAACGGATTGATGATAAGAGAAACACACAAGATTGCGGCATCATTGCTAGCTTTGAGGGAGCCAATGGAGCCATGGATGATTATTGTGGCATAATCCAAGATATTATTAAGCTTGACTTTCGATGCTTCTTTTTGTATGTTTTGGATGTAAAGTGGCTTAAGGACGTGGTGGAGAGAGGCCCTAATGCAACAATCAAATGCCATGGAGGATTACCAAAAAGTGAGCGGAGAAAAGCGAGCAGTCCCAAATAAGCGAGCAAGCTTAAATAGGTTTCAAGCGAGCGAGAACCTCATCCAGCATCTTATTCCCCTCAATATCATTGGAACAATTGATGTGATCATAAGCAAATTAAACATATTCCAACCATGAAGGCATGCCTGAAACTCACAATTTACTTCTCTTTCATCCCCATACTATCAATTTGAGTCGTTGTGGAGAGGTAGAGACATAACAATACATAAAATTTGCGATAAAAAAAGCAAACACTACTCAGATTGAACATCCACACAGCAAGATAATGATAGATCACAAGGTAGAATATATGACTGAAAATATGTAAACATGATCATGTGCTACATATACATATCATGTCTTTTATGCTTGCAGAAGATCATCCATACATTCGATCCAAAAACATGGAAACAGAACTAACTATGTCAAAAGAAAAAAAACACATTCTCATCATAAGGATTAATTTTGCTTAGTGAAAATATTTATGTAATGTGGACAATACCATGCTTTAAAAAACTTAGGGAGCCAAAAAAGGATTTTAGCCCTCCATACTTCTATTATGACCAATGTCTGAATGATAGTTCTATCGGAACTAGAAATGAATGCATCTAACCACTATGTTGAGTGCTCATCCAGTATCCTGTAGACTATTATGTTAAACTCAATACGTGACCACAAACTCAAGCATAAGAGGAGCATGATTCAAGTGAAATAATTGGCCGACACTCTGTAACTAGTATCCTGCTGCATCTAACGAAAAATATGCACTAGGTGTTAACAAGCTTTTATTTCCACCCCTATAAGCAAACTTGTATCCTGTAGTATGAAAAACTTTAAGGAAAACATTGCACTTAATGCATCAATTAAGCCAGTGGCTACTCATGATGCACAATCGAACAATCATCAAGGAAAGTCTAGTCAAGCAAGTTGAAGCAAAAAACCAAATATCTATTTGGATCTATGCCGTGGTGTATCCGCCAACCATGAGTAGCAAAAAAACCTATGAAAAAAGAAAAATAGGGATTATGCCACTCTACCATGATCACTTCCATGCTACAAATAAGGGAATACATAATCGTTTTAGGGTACTTTTAGGGTTCATTCCCAACCACTAAAAAGAGAGCCAATGCTATCTATTTGTATTCATAAAATCTTTATGAACATTATCATGTTCAATATAAGGATAGGAGCCAGCTCAATGGGTAGTCTTAAACAAATATAAATACTATTCGAATTTTAATCTTATGCAAAAGCTTTTTTTTAAACACAAAGTAAGACTTGATTATACATATAGATGGGAATCAGGTCACCATTGTAAGTATGTATTTAGTAATTAAGTTGAAAATATTCCCTTAGAAAAATAGCTCAATCAACATAGTACCCATATTATATATCCAAAATTTATAAGATCTCATTCATACCATTAGATTGTTTTCATCACTTGTCATGAGTACTAACCTCAATTGGCATTATGTATTTGGGTCAAAATAGTTTTTAGTATAGGATATAATGGAGCAATACATTTATGTAATATCTAGTGATCATAGTTTCTAATATAGGATAAAATGGAGCATAGAGTAATCTTGTCATTCAAAAATGATAATATACCTTCCTTGACATATACAAGTATCATGCATTCATAAAAAAATTTAGTCATAAACTGCAATATAATGTGCCCATAATGCATGTACATTAAATCTTCACATGTTAGAATGTGATAAAGGGAATAATTTAACTATGAAATCAGGGATCAATGTAGGAAATGGTCTTCTATGCACACATATATGCTAAGGGTCCATCTAATACAATATTGGAAATTGATGTGAGTATAAGTGTATGCATCCATCGGTGATGTATATGAGTGTATGCATCCATTTGTGATGTATATTGTTGTACTAATCCATGGTGCTTTACCGCTTGAGTTGTTTGTAGCGCAATTAATCACAACAATGTTGTATTTTTTAAAAGAAAAATGCCATATAAATTTCATGCTGCAAAACACAAACAAAAAAATGGCATTTGTAGCATTAATCCAAGCATTTCCTACAAGCAATCTCCATCCCTCCCTTTCCTGCTTACTCTTTCGGCCACCTCCACCCTCTTGTTGCCCTTCAAGACTACCTCTTGCCTCCTCGCCTCCTTGCTTCCTCACCTCCTCACCTCCTTGCTTCTTTGCCTTCTCACCTCCTTGCATCATGCTTGTTGCTGGCAATTCCAAGGCTGTCCCTCCCCTCATTGGCCAGCTCCTCTACTCCTCACGTCATCCTTCTCCTCAATTTGATGTCTCCAATGAATAGCTTGGGGGTCTTGTTTTTGGAGGGGGGAAGCATAAGAATGGCAACACCTTAATGCACTGTCATTTTTCATGCTTTTGCCACCCAAAAACAAGACCTGCAAATCCCTTGCTTAAGCTTGAATGAGCCTCTTGATTTTGGGCGTGTTAAGCCATTTTTGACCATTATACCCCCAAAATCAAGAGGCTCATTCAAGCTTAAGCAAGGGCTTTGCAAGCATTGCAAGTCCAGTAAATGAAATCAATCAGATTAGGAATTGGCAAACTCAATTTGGGAATGGCCAGAAATACTTTGTCTTTGAATAATGCCTTGGATCATGGGATGGGGTTCCATGAACTTGCTGCCTATGATGACGAATGGTTCTGCCCTCGACTAAAGGTGACGTGTGTAGTAGTAAAAGGATAGCCCTCATGGCATCTCTAAGGGGTCTTGATTTTGGCCATGATTTGCAAATTCTAGCACTTGAGCCATACATCAATTTCCAACACTTGAGGCATATAGTGGCTTTGCCCACGCAACGTTTCCAGCTGCAATCCAAGCATCAAGCAATCTCATATTCTGTATCCAGAGACATCATAAGGCCCCATATGTATGCCCTTCAATACTACTTCTTAGTTATATTGTATAATAACCTCCATATGTATGCTCGTGAGACAACAAAAAGAGACCTGCCAACCCAAAAATGATAGCGCATTGATGCGCTGCCATTTTTGGGCTAGCAGGCCTCTTTTTTAATGTCTCCTGAACATAAGAACAAGCACTTGTGTTCCTTACCTTTCTTTCCAATGGGGGTCTTAATTTTGGGGGTGTATGCCAAAAATTGATAAACAACATTATTTGATGCATATAGTTTTATTAAATCGATAAAATAGGCATGAAAACATCTAAATTGGCTCTTGCCATTTGATTTGATGTATGACATGACCCCATTTGGATTTGTAATTCCAAAGATACGGGGTCTTAATTTTAGGGCTTGAATGCCTGAAATAGGCAGCGCGTCAATGCGTTGCCTATTTCATAAATTTAGGCCTCAAAAGTAGGACCCCATGTAGGACCAAATGAGGTCCTACTTTTGAGGCCTAAATGCACGAAATAGGTAGCACATTGACAAGCTACCTATTTTAGGAATTCAGGCCCTAAAAGTAGGACCCCGTATCTTTGGACTTACAAATCCCAATGGGATCATGTCCTATATCAAATCGAACGGCAAGAGCCAATTTAAATGGTTTTCATGCCTATTTTCTCCATCAATCAAAACTATATGCATAAATATATACATCAAGGTATGCATCAATATATGCATCAATATATACATATGTATGTATGTATATATATATATATATATATAGATACATACATACATACATACATACATGTGTGTGTGTATACACACAAACACACACACACACACACACACACACACATATATATATACACATATAGATATATATGTATGTATATACATACATATACACATACTTACATACATACAACAAAATGGGGGTCTTGATTTTGGGGGGGGGGGGTATGCCAAAAATTGATAAACAACATTATTTGATGAATATAGTTTTAATTGATGAAGAAAATGGACATGAAAACCATCTAAATTGGATCTTGCCATTTGATTTGATATATGACATGACCCCACTCGGATATACAAGTCCAAAGATACAGGGTGCTACTTTTAGGGTCTGAATGCCTAAAATAGGCGGCGCGTTAACGCGCTGCCTATTTCATGCATTTAGGCCTCAAAAGTAGGACCCCATTGGCAACACAATGGGGTCCTACTTTTGAGGCCTAAATGCATGAAAAAGGTAGCATGTTAACACGCTGCCTATTTCAGGCATTCAGGTCCTAAAAGTAGGACCCCGTATCTTTGGACTTAAAAATCTAAATGGGGTCATGTCATATATCAAATCAAACGACAAGAGCCAATTTAGATGATTTTCATGACCATTTTCTCCATATATCAAAATTGTATGCATCAATATATACATATATGCATCAACATATACATACATACATACATACATATATATATATATATATATATATGTATGTATGTATGTATGTATGTATGTATGTATGTACATGCATATATATACATACATACATACATACAAACATCAAAAGTAAGACCCCATTGGTTTCCCATGTCATGCATTTTGTTGTCTCATGAGCATAAGAACAAGCACTTGTGTTCTTTACCTTTCTTTGCAATGGGAGTCTTGATTTTGGGGGGGTATGCCAAAAATTGATCAACAACATTATTTGATGAATATAGTTTTAGTTGATGGAGAAAATGGACATGAAAACCATCTAAAGTGGATCTTGCCGTTTGATTTGATATATGACATGACCCCATTTGGATTTGTAAGTCCAAAGATGCGGGGTCCTACTTTTAGGGCCTGAATGCCTGAAATAGGTAGCGCATTAACGCGCTTCCTATTTCATGCATTTAGGCCTCAAAAGTAGGACCCCATTGTCAACCCCGCATCTTTGGACTTACAAATCCAAATGGGGTCATGTCATATATCAAATCAAACGGCAAGAGCCATTTTAGATGATTTTCATGTCCATTTTCTCCATATATCAAAATTGTATGCATCAATATGTGCATATATGCATCAACATATACATACATACATACATACATATATATATATATATATATATATAGATGTATGTATGTATGTACATGCATATATATACATACATACATACAAACATCAAAAGTAAGACCCCATTGGTTTCCGTGGTCATGCATTTTGTTGTCTCATGAGCATAAGAACAAGCACTTGTGTTCTTTACCTTTCTTTGCAATGGGGGTCTTGATTTTGGGGGGGTATGCCAAAAATTGATCAACAACATTATTTGATGAATATAGTTTTAGTTGATGGAGAAAACGGACATGCAAACCATCTAAATTGGATCTTGCCATTTGATTTGATATATGACATGACCCCATTTGGATATGCAAGTCCAAAGATATGGGGTACTACTTTTGGGGCCTGAATCCCTAAAATAGGCAGCGCATTAACGCGCTCTCTATTTCATGCATTTAGGCCTCAAAACTAGGACCCCATTGTGTTGAAAATGGGGTCGTACTTTTGAGGCCTAAATGCATGAAATAGGTAGCGCGTTAATGCGCTGCCTATTTTAGGCATTCAGGCCCTAAAAGTAGGACCCCATATCTTTGGACTTACAAATTCAAATGGGATCATGTCATATATCAAATCGAACGACAAGAGCCAATTTAGATGGTTTTCATGTCCATTTTCTCCATATATCAAAATTATATGCATCAATATATACATATATGCATCAACATACACACACACACACACACACACACACACATATATATATATATACATACATACATACATACATACATACACACGCACACACACACACACACACACACACACACACACACACACACACACACACATATATACACATATAGTAATATATGTATGTATATACATACATATATACATAATTACATACATACAGCAAAATTAGGACCCCATTGGTTGCCTATTTCATGCATTTTGTTGTCTCATGAGCATAAGAACAAGCACTTGTGTTCCTTACGTTTCTTTGCAATGGGGGTCTTGATTTTGGGGGAGGTATGCCAAAAATTGATAAACAACATTATTTGATGAATATAGTTTTAGTTGATGGAGAAAATGGACATGAAAACCATCTAAATTGGATCTTGCCATTCGATTTGATATATGACATGACCCCATTCGGATATGCAAGTCCAAATATGCGGGGTGCTACTTTTAGGGCCTAAATGCCTAAAATAGGCAGCGCGTTAATGCGCTCCCTATTTCATGCATTTAGGCCTCAAAAGTAGGACCCCATTGTTTTGCCAATTGGGTCCTACTTTTGAGGCCTAAATGCATGAAATAGGCAGCGCGTTAACGCGCTGCCTATTTCAAGCATTCAGGCCCTAAAAGTAGGACCCCGTATCTTTGGACTTACAAATCCAAATGGGGTCATGTCATATATCAAATCAAATGGCAAGAGCCAATTTAAATGATTTTCATGTCCATTTTCTCCATATATCAAAATTGTATGCATCAATATATACATATATGCATCAACATATACATACATACATACATACATACATACATACATACATACATATATATATATATATATATATATATATATATATATATATAGATGTATGTATGTATGTACATGCATATATATACATACATACATACATACAAACATCAAAAGTAAGACCCCATTGGTTTCCCATGTCATGCATTTTGTTGTCTCATGAGGATAAGAACAAGCACTTGTGTTCTTTACCTTTCTTTGCAATGGGAGTCTTGATTTTCGGGGGGTATGCCACAAATTGATCAACAACATTATTTGATGAATATAGTTTTAGTTGATGGAGAAAATGGACATGAAAACCATCTAAATTGGATCTTGCCGTTCGATTTGATATATGACATGACCCCATTTGGATATGCAAGTCCAAAGATACGGGGTACTACTTTTAGGGCCTGAATGCCTAAACTAGGCAGCGCGTTAACGCGCTGTCTATTTCATGCATTTAGGCCTCAAAACTAGGACCCCATTGTGTTGCCAATGGGGTCCTACTTTTGAGGCCTAAATGCATGAAATAGGTAGCGCGTTAATGCGTTGCCTATTTTAGGCATTCAGGCCCTAAAAGTAGGACCCCATATAAATCCAAATAGGATCATGTCATATATCAAATCGAACAACAAGAACCAATTTAGATGGTTTTCATGTCCATTTTCTCCATATATCAAAATTGTATGCATCAATACATACATCAATATATACATATATGCATCAACATATACATATACACATATACATACATACATACATACATACATACATACATACATACACAGACACACACACACACACACACATACATACATACATACATACATACATATATATACACACACACACACACACACACACACATACATACATACATACATACATACATATATATACACACACACACACACACACACACACACACACACACACACACACATATATATATATATATATGTATGTATGTATGCATGTATGTATGTACATACATATATACATACATACATACAAACATCAAAAGTAAGACCCCATTGGTTGCCTATGTCTTGCATTTTGTTGTCTCATGAGCATAAGAACAAGCACTTGTGTTCCTTACCTTTCTTTGCAATGGGGGTCTTGATTTTGGTGGGGTATGCCAAAAATTGATCAACAACATTATTTGATGCATATAGTTTTAGTAGTTTTAGTACACATACATACATACATGTGTGTGTGTGTGTACATACATACATGGATGCATGCATGCATGCATACATACATACATACATGCATACATATTGATGCATATAGTTTTACTAGATGGGGAAAATAGACCCCACTCTGATTTTTGTGGAGAGACACAACTAGACAAATAGAGCAAGTCCAAGGGGTTGCTAGGGACACCACCCCGGCAAATGGAGATGCCCGGTATGCAATTTTAGCACCAATTTTGGGATGTAAGCTGCATAGTCATGTCGAAAAAAAGTTGTCAATTCTTGCATTAAATGTAGGGTGGTGAATATATCCTATTCCGTCATGGGGCCGGAGAAGACGGATGTAAAAAATTGAACCTCCAAAAAGACTTCTTTTACCGGTCTATGGGGACCGGCTCTTACTAGTGTTGAGAGTGGACAAGACAGCTACCGTGGGTGTGATATGGGAATCTCCCAGTCTACAATTTTAGCACCAAGTTTGAGATGTAAACTACATAGTCAAGTCCCAAAAAGTTGTGTCAATTCTTGCATTAAATATAGGGTGATGAATATATCCTATTTTATCATGGGGCCTGCAGAAGACGGAGGGAAAAAATTGAACCTCCAAAAAGACTTCTTTTACCGGTCTATGGGGCCTAGCTCTTACTAGCATTGAGAGTGGACAAGATAGCTACCGCTGGTGTGATATGGGAATCTCCAAGTCTCAAGTTTTGGGGTACATGAAATTAGATCATGCTAACGGTAACTCTAAGAGGTTCCAAAGGCAGGCAACATTCTTCATCATAGCTAACTCAAATGCAAGGCAGTGAAAATGCCAGGAGAGTTGCTAGGTAGCATTGATTTTGGGAAAGGATATGATGATACTTTGTTGTGTTATGTAGGATATTAATTTCCATTAAATTTGGGACATTTTAGATATAACTTCATAAAATCCTAAGTCATGAAATTAATACATTACAAGTTCAAGCATAAATAATAGTCGTGAAGTTAATGCATTGTATATTCAAGCCTAAAGAAGAATTAATCAAGACCTAATGCACCGTACCAGAGACTTTGGCCTTACCCTCATTCCATAGACTTGCCATACCGTTGGTGTGATATGGGAATCTCCCAGTCTACAATTTTAGCACCAAGTTTGAGATGTAAACTACATAGTCAAGTCCCAAAAAGTTGTGTCAATTCTTGCATTAAATATAGGGTGATGAATATATCCTATTTTATCATGGGGCCTGCAGAAGACGGAGGGAAAAAATTGAACCTCCAAAAAGACTTCTTTTACCGGTCTATGGGGCCTAGCTCTTACTAGCATTGAGAGTGGACAAGATAGCTACCGCTGGTGTGATATGGGAATCTCCAAGTCTCAAGTTTTGGGGTACATGAAATTAGATCATGCTAACGGTAACTCTAAGAGGTTCCAAAGGCAGGCAACATTCTTCATCATAGCTAACTCAAATGCAAGGCAGTGAAAATGCCAGGAGAGTTGCTAGGTAGCATTGATTTTGGGAAAGGATATGATGATACTTTGTTGTGTTATGTAGGATATTAATTTCCATTAAATTTGGGACATTTTAGATATAACTTCATAAAATCCTAAGTCATGAAATTAATACATTACAAGTTCAAGCATAAATAATAGTCGTGAAGTTAATGCATTGTATATTCAAGCCTAAAGAAGAATTAATCAAGACCTAATGCACCGTACCAGAGACTTTGGCCTTACCCTCATTCCATAGACTTGCCAACATAAGGCCAAAATTTTCATTCTTAAGAATATGTGGAAAGACCTTACATTTGGCCCACTTTTGGCGAAAAATTTTCATTTTAAAGAATAGGTGGAGTGAAATTGTGTTTGATAAATACAAATCAATGCTCAAGTTTGGACATAAATAAAGGTATCCTTTTGAAGATATTGGAACACATGAGAGAAATAATATTGAAGATACATGAATTTTTAGACATACTATTAAAGATAAATGAACATATAATGGATGAAATCCTATTGATGATACATGAATTTTCAATAGAACTATTATTCAAAGATTTGATGGATTAAATGTAGCTTTAATACATTATCCCTTTTACAAGGGTGTTTGAGTTTGAGGCTTGAAACATAAGAATGAATCTGTGTTGAAGCCTAGTGGTTTGTTAAGGATATGTGAAAGTTAAAGTAAAAGTACTTACAATGGAAGGGATTATATCAAGATCCTATTAAGGACATGTGAACATATAGTAGAATAATTCTACATAAAATCAGTGGATCAAACTTAATGGCTCAAAAGCAAAAAAGGATGATGGTGCAACCTAGGGGCTACTCTACGGCACTATGGCAGCAATCTTTGTAGTTACTATCAAAGGTAGTGTAACTTTTTTGTCAAGGAAAGAGATGTGAACCACTCCACATGACCTAGATCTATATGACCTAGGTTGCACCGACTTGTTTCTTTCATGGATAAAAAGTGACCCTTAGGTGATGCTATAGCACTCCCTTTTTTGGTCCATTATTATAGCACAATTGGGGCCTTTTGACCTAATACTAGCTACCCATCAAATATTTGTTGTAGATGTTAGGGGTAATTACCAAACTACTAGTGGTAGTTTTATCACCACCATTAGTAATTTTATTTGAGTGTTCCTTAATGGTAGTTCTCCTACTACTACATACAATATTACCAATAGTAGTCCTAATCCCAATGATAGTACACATAATATTATTACGACCATCCAACTTTAATCATCATTATATCTATGAATGCATATATATAGGTCTATCTATATCTATACCTATTTATTCCTCATCCAATATGTTTGCATTTATTTTTGGTGCTTTGCTTACTTTGAAACTAAAGATAATGTGATTTCATTATTGTTTGCATTCTTGTCAAACATGAGGAGCTGGAATGCATAAGAGTTGGGAGGCACATTATAATTTCTGTGCAGATTTGAGCCATTGAATAGCCTATTGATTTTGATTGTTTTCTTTCTTATTAAATCCTTAATTTGTTTATTTCACACCGAACATCGCCATATCAATTCATATTTTTTTTGTTCTAGTAATGTCCTATCGCAGCATAGTCTAGGGTTGATCATACAAGATAAATGGGTGCTCACATTTAATATATTTTTCAGAGTCAGAGGATAGTGGATGTAGACTACAAAATCATCACTTTGAATAAATTTGGCAAGATTCTTCTGATAGAAGGAATAATTTCTATTGCACTAACGATGAAAGAAAATTATCAAAAGGCTGATACAAGGCTCAAAATCACACTGGTGCTACTAGGCTTAATAGTCGTAGGCTAGTAGTAGTACTAGTGTATTTACTAAGTAGTGTGCGTGCCTCTCCTCATTAAAATTCATAGTCTTCAAAAATATATAATACATAAGTCAAAATATTCTAATTAGTTTTATCATCCTAATGTTGAAACTGACTTAAATTCATAGTCTTCAAAAAGGTATAATACATAAGTCAAAATATTCCAATTAGTTTTATTGTCCTCATGTTGAAATTAACTTTCTCTTCCTTTGTCTCCTATGAGCTTCAAACCTTTAATCCATTAATCTCTCAAATAGTAAGAATGGTCTTGTATTAAGAGGCGATGATATCTAAAGTGATCTACAAATACTAAGAATGGTCTTATATTAAGAGGTGATGATATCTCAAGTGTTATACAAACCGTAAGAATGGTTTTGTATTAAAAGGTGATGATATCTCAAGTGTTCTACAAATAGTAAGAATGGTTCAAGTGTTCTACAAAAGTATTAGGTACCTCTTAGTGGTTGAAGGGAAGGAGTGATGATATCTCAAGTGTTCTACAAATAGTAAGAATGGTCTTGTATTAAGAGGTGATGATATCTCAAGTGTTCTACAAATAGTAATAATGGTTTTGTATTAGGAGGTGATGATATCTCAAGTGTTCTATAAAACTATTAGATACCTCTTAGTGGTTGAAGGGAAGGGGTTGGAAGTATGGGCAAAATCTCTAGGAACTACAGGATGGGTGCAAGAACAATTTTGAATGTCATAAATGACACTTGGGTTTTTCAACATATGGGTGAACTATTTTTAAACATTTTCTTTCATGGTTGATAACACTTTTAATAAGAAGAACCATTTTGAATGTTCTAAGTGTTGATGCAATCCCATGCTATGAAGTCTACAGACAGTTTTTTTTTCCCCGCATATGGGTGAAGTGATGTTTACGTTACTAAGTTCAACATATCAAGCAACACATTTGTTTTGATTATTGAAGGAGTTTGATAATAAGACCCATTTCAAATGCAAAAGATTTGTTGTATCAGTAATGGAATCCGCTTTGGAGTGGAAATTCGGTTTCTTTCAAACCCACATATTATTGTTGCATGTAATGTGAGTATGGCTCCAATTGGAAGTTAAGGTAGACTATAATTCGCAATATTGGTATAGTTACACATAGTAACATAAGTTATTTTCGAGAATCTTCCCAAATAGTGGTTTCCACAAAGCTATGTTGAGTACCTTGATAAGGAAATTGTAGAAAAGCTCGCTCGCTTTTTTGGGCCCGCTCGCTTTTCCTCGCTCGCTCTATCGACTGCCTCAATGCCATGCAAGTGGCTTTGTAACTATTGACTCCACAAAGTTTTGGCAAAGTAAGAAGGACACACTAGTACTACTGCAACAATGTGAATAGGTACTGTACACATATAAAAATACTCACTTTTAAATATTTGATACCTTCGATGCAAGGAAAATAACATGATTGTATTTGTGTCTGAATTAGGTTGTCTATCAACCAATGGTGGATAATAATAGATGGTGGCATGTCATACCTATTATGCCATGTTCCAAAGTGATGTATAGTACATTTACTAATATGGAGTGTATGGAGGATGATCATGGCCATGGAGTTGATGATGACTATGATACAAGAGAGGAGGATGATCATGAGATAGGAGATATAGATATTGAGGCCATTACCCATGAGGACGATCCTACCATTGGTGATGCTGATTTCAATGAGCACATGAGTAACACAAGTAGTAGTGGGTTGAATGTATTTTTAGATCTAAACACTTGTTTGGATTTTGAAGTAGATAGTTTGGCAAGGGTTGATCTCATTGAGGATGAGATTGAACCGTAGCCCATCATTGATATTGGCAAAACTATTTTACATATTTTCTCATTCTCCTCACCTCACTTAATTTTTGTATATGTGGGTTTGCAAAAAAGCATTGATGTTTTTGTTAAAATTATGTGCTTTGGTAATCATGGGCAATGCTTGGAAAGCAGTGATGTACACCAAAATCTCACTTTCTGTATTCTCTATTTTGCATCGAAACACGCGTCTAATTCTCAATGTAGACATACTAATAGACGCACTAATACACGCACAAATAGATGCATTGAAAGATGCAATGTTAGACGGGCCCATATTTTCTCAATGTAGACGTGCTAATAAACATGTCAATACATGCGCAAATAGACACACTATTAGACGCGCTATTAGACATGCCTGTAATTTCTCTATTCAAGTAACACCTATAGAGCACCTACTATTTTGTGCATCTATCAAGCGTGTCTATAGTTGCTTTGTGTTGTTGTGTATGAATTGAATGTAAAGAGATGAGGATGCTGAATGAATGCCTTTTACCTTGTGATTGTGATATTCAGTTGTTTTAAACATGGATGATGGTGGTTGTGAAGGCGGATTAGGCTCTACTGCTTTTGTCCATCCATGTTTTGGTGCCTCACAGAGGATCGAACTCCAGTTTACAAGTGTGCAGCTATGTAGTCAATTGTAGTATTGAAGAGCTGAGAGAGATGGCACAGGACTTTCCAGAATTTTGAGAGATGCCATATGAGAATGCAATGAGGTTCCTATAAAAGATGGAATTTACATCACTTATGAAAGATAGGGCAACCCGTGAGATTTTGCTTCAGATCATGAGTTATTGCTTGTAGGGAGATGCAAAAGCATGGCTGCAGACTCAAGTTACTGCCTACAGGACTGCTGATCCTTAGTAGCAAAATCCAGAGTATACAGTGGTGAGAATAGACTCTCTTGCATGGCTTGCACAATCCAGAAGCCCCAATGAAGTATGGAAAGATCTGTGCAAAGTGAGACAGGAGGAGCAGGAGGTTGACCAGTACCTGATTCAGTTTGGGAGATTATGGAGTCTCTGGTGTGATGCTCTTGTGCCGAAGGTGCCTCTTCAGATGATTAAGAGAGACCGCTTCATTTCAGGCCTGAAGCCTTGACTCCGTTTGAAGGTGGAGCTGAGGAATATCGATAGTTTTGAGGATGCAGTCAGAGTGGCCAAGGAGGAGTGGAAAATCAAGAGACTGAGGCAGTTAGGCATGCATGAAGAGCCCAAAACCTTAGTCAGCATCCCAGAAATGATCAAGGCATATATAGAGAGAAAGCTGGTGTCGGTTCCTATGCAGGATGATTCCCTAAAAAGGATTTGCATGAAGCTGTGGAGCTAATGAAAACACTCAGCCTAAATTGGATGGAGACTATAGGAAGATGCAAAGGTCAGAATAATAGGAGAGAAGCTATGGCTGGAGGAGAAGGAAGTTCAACTGGTGCAGGTAGAGGACCACATTATATCAGCAATGTCCAATGCTGGAATTGTGGGGAGTGGGGACATATTAGCCCTCACTATGATAAGCCAACTAGGGCAGGAGGAGATGTCTATCTTGAGCAGTAGAGAAAAAATGATAGATCAAGTGACTATAGTATGGAGGTGAAAGATCCGAATCAACTCTGTACCAATGGTGTGAAATGGGAGGATAAGGGGAAAGGAAAGGAAATTAGCCTGATCAGGAGACCACACCAGAGATTATGTTTGTACCCATGTAGTGTAATATGAGCTGTAGGCTGAAATTGGAAGAGGAACCTAAGGCTGGGGGGTCACTATGTATAAACCCTCTATATCACGTGTGTTCAAGACCTATATTTAAAATCCCTTATCTGTAAATTTTTTCATTAATAAAATGTACCCCTTTTCTATACAAATCTGTAAAATTTTTCCAAAACTATTTTAAATAGTCCCTTATGTATATTTATTTCTGTAAAATTTAGGAATAAAAAATATCCTTCTGTTGAACTCACGTGATAGGATTACATATGATGAGTGACCCCCCCAAGACCTGAGGAGACAGTCACAGATGAAGAGACAGAGAGTGAGACAATAGAGGAAGAGAGCACCTCATCAGAGGAAGAGAGTCAGTTGTCTTCACTGTTAAAAAAATTGGATGTTGATGATGTAGGGGAGCTGGAAATCATTACACTTATTATGAATGGAGGCTTGTCAATTGCTATGGAGGAGGGTGTTGCTCAACCAGATCTATGTGAGGTGGCAGAGGAGAGCCCAAATGAAGGGGTCACTGCCATAGATGGCAAAAAGGTTGAGAGCCCATTAAAGGCAGCTAAGTCTGTGTGTGTAGTGGTAGATGATGATCATGCTCAAGTGTTGTGTGATGATGCATATGATGGCTGGTCATGTTGCGACAGTAGATATGCAGCCATTTGAAGACAAGGCTTGGAAGGAGTACATGGCTGAATGCAATCAGTTTGTGGTTGACACTATGAGTGTGCATACCGAAGAGGCTGAGATTTCAGGTTCAGCAAGAGCTCAATCATGTCTAACAGTGATGAGGCTGATGTGGCTATTACTGATGAAGTAAAAGACCTGCAGTTAAAACTCTTAGTTTGGGTGGGACCAACAAGTGTTGATTGTGTGCATGCAGACTCTGATGTGTATGATGAGGTTAAGATTCAGTGTTTACAGGATGATGGTGATTCTGATGATGAGCTGGATTGCATTTTTTATGATGCACTGGATGATATGTTAGAATTGATCTCTTCGAAAAAGAATGTAAACACCAGTATGCATGTTGAGTAGGATGGTAGTGATAGTGTGGTTGATGATCAGCTTGATGCTTTACTTGATGATACCCTCATGGATTTTGCATGTATGGTTGGTAATGACAAGAAAAAAATCATACTTCTCATGATTGTTCAGAGAATGAAGATGTCAGTGATGAAGACTTGAAACTTAGCAAAGAGTGTGGTGATATGTTTGAGCATTTTTCAGGTGGGAAGGATGTTTGTTCGCTCTTGGGTGATCTTGATAATTCATGTGATGAGGTAAGTCTTGAAGATTACAAGGTTAAGGCAATAAGGTATGTTGAGAAGTCCCTAATCACATATTATGAGCTGGTTATGCCCATGAGATCTATGTGTGAGGTAGTGACCTCAAAATATGTGGCTCATGTGAAGCCGAACAAGACTCATGATACAAATGTGATACCTAATAGCCAGTGGAGTTGTGTGATGTCTTGGCAGGATAAGCTATGGGATCCTAGAGGCTTAGTGAGAATGTGGGTATATGGAAGGAGCTGGTGGCTATATCAATTTGGTGTGTTGTTGATGCCTTTTGATCTAGGGGGATGGTGGATTATGCATATCTGGCAATAGAGGGTTCAAAATTATCCTTTTGATCCGGGAAAAGAAAAGCAGAGGCATAGAGTACAAGCTTGCTTTGTTTTTTTATCTAGGTGGTTTGCTGATTTTTTTATAAAAAAGCTGCTGGATATGAATGTCACAGTAAAAGAAAGGGGTTGCTAGAGACCTTGAATTAATCAAAATTTGGGCCAACCACCATGGTGGCTCTCACCTTGACAGTACTCGGGCTACAACCACCCTGGTGGCTCTCACCTTGATAGTGTAGTCGGGCTACAAGCCGCTATTCCATTCCTTTAACCATTTTATCTTCTATCCCTCTCGACCATTTTGTTCTCCCTTGCAATCTCAAGCCTCCACTATTCCATTTCCTTCACTGCTTCATCTTCTATCCCTCTTGACCATTTCTTCCTCCCTTGCAATCGAACTACAAACTCAAGCATCCACTATTCCATTTACTTCCCTATTTCATCTTCTATCCCTCTTGAGCATTTCTATCTCCTTTGCACTCTTCTTGCAACTTCTATCCCCCCTCATAGTCGACCTTGTAATGTCCAGGAGCTCCTCACACAATCTTTCATCCCTCTCTGCAGCATAGTGTGAGAGCCCCTCCTCCCCTAATCTTGAAATCATGATGTATAGGAGCTCCTCTCTTGCTCTTAAAAAGCCCAATTTGGATGCTCTCTAAAACTTCACCAGGTTGGTAAAAGAGGTGAACGTGAAGGAGAGGCAACTAGTCTGTCAACGTTAAAAGATTATCATCAATGAAAGCATGATTGAAAATGTTCTAGGAATTTCTGGAGGCAGTTTGCAAGCACACTTTTTCAAGAAGCAGTGGAAGAGACGATATTCTAGATGTATACCCCAACACTCAGATTCGTAAATATGGTGGAGTCAAGATTTCGAGCTTGCCAATAGACCTCCAAGATGTGCTAAAGAAGACCATTCACTTCTTTCCTCATACGAGAGGAACCTGCAAGTTTTAGCAGGTTCAAGCAGCAATACAACAACTAAAAGGACATGATGTATCTTTCTCAAGGGTGATCTCCAAGAGCGTGTTAACCAACCTCAAGAATTGCATGGATGGCAAATCCCAATTGGTGTCTCAGTCTACGAGAGTTGCAATGCACCTGGTGGCATCTACCCTCAAAGGGATTTTTGAGCAATACGATAAGCACATGTCTCAGAAGGTGACTTTTCTATAAGAGAAAGCCACCGATGCAGCAAAGGCACTGCAACTTGAGAAAACTCTTAGGGAAGGTGCAGAAGCCAAGGTAGAGGAGGGACAAACAAGGGCCTTGCAAGCACAAGAGCAAGCTAAGGCCGCTACAAAATTGGTCGGCATGGAAAGGCATAGAAGAGAAGAAGCAAAGAAGCGCATGAAGGAGTTCTGAGATAGGCTCGAAGAAGTGAGAAATGATGAGGACATGGCAGACAAGGAGCTAGAAAAGAGGCGAAGATCAGAGAGCTGAAAAGAAGGATCTTTACAAATGGCTCTCCAACATGTAGACATTGAAAAAGACCCGATGATGGAGCATCTGTAAAGGGAGAATGCAGAAACCAAAAAGGTGATGCAGGAACTGCGAGAGAGCTTTAAGACCAGGAAGGATGGGGTAGAGAGAATCCGGGGTGGAGAAGACAACAAGGCAGCTCCCTAGGCTAGGAAGGATGTAGAGAGCAGCCACGGTGGAGCAAGTTACAGCCACCATGGTGGAGCAATTTGTAGCAGCCACATGGTGAGCGTTGTTTTTTCAAAACACTATTGGAAGTCCAAAGTGTAAGCTACAAGACCCTGCAAGGTGATCACGATAGATGTGTGTACGAGCTTGCCATGGCTTCTGAGAGTTATGGAAAGTAGTCCGTCATCTTGAGAGATTTCCAAACTAGAGTGGAAGTCTTGGAAATGGACCATGATGTTTTTTAGCGATTTATGCAGCTTCAATAGATGCTGAGGGATTTAGATGAAGCTGTTGCATAAAGTGAGCAAAATGTGGAGGAGATGAAGGAGAACATCCACAGCCTTAGGATGAGGGAGGAAGGAATCAAGAAGCAACTTTGTCATGTACAAAGCAAAACTATGGTATTGATAGCCGCAATAGTTAAATCGGATGCCTATCCTGCTATGCAATAGGGTTCGAAATGCATGGTTTGCCATACCCCAATCATAGATGACTGTTGTATCTGATGGCGTGCTACCTCCTTGTGCACGTTTTTTGCTTTGGAGTGATTGTGCATACAAAATCTAACTGTAGAGAATGCCATTTGCAATTTCTTAGGTAATGGGGACAGATCAAATATGCCTGCCTGCTACAGCTATTTACAATGAGAAAGTAGATGCTGCAGCTCAATTTTCCATTTGGGCAAAAGATCTTAAAGACAAGGAGCTCAAATTGAAGAAGGCCAAGACTAAGTCTGACTGCGAGGAAAAGGAGCCAGAAGGGAGAAACCAGCCCCCTTTAGATAGGAGAAAGAAGGGCCGAGCCTGCAACCAAGAAGCTCAAATCAAGGAAAGAGAAAGTGGCATGAAGACCGGGCCCCTATAGAAAGGAACTAACCCCATTTTGGAAAGGAGCAAGGTCCAAGACTACAATCAGGGAGCTCAACAAGGATTCCTTGAGATGTAATATGAAGTAAAGGAGTCTTTGAGTGTGATCTATGTAATATGTGTGTAATCTATTGAATTGTTAATCTTCTCTAGAGTCTACTTGGGCAATGTTCTCTCAGCTATGTGACTAGATAGTGTCCTTTAATCCATGCTAGCGCAGTGATAATAATGAGACGAAAGATTTCGATTTAACAAGTAATGTGAGATGAAAGATTTCTATTAGATCACTAATGTGAGACTCAAAGATTTTGATTAGTGAACTAATGTGAGACGAAAGATTTCGATTAGACAACTAATGTGAGACGAAAAATTTTGATTAGACAACTAACATGAGACTAAAGAATGAGAAGGTCGGGCTCAATGAACTCAAAGCTTTTGATTACCAAACTAACATGAGACTGAAGATTGAGAAGGTCGGGCTCAATGAACTCTCTCCCGATTTAAGTGCAGTGCAGACACAACTAAGAGCCCATTACGAAATCTAGCCCCAAAACTCTGTACACCGATCCCTCTATACACTGATGATCCACCTAATACTGATCCACCTACAACACATATATGGCATACCCAAATAACTTTGGAATGCTTTTGTTATATCTAAAAATGATGTTGGATGGCATCCTCATAGAAACAGACTTAGAGAAGGAGGAAAATAGCTCCAAGGAGGACATACTTTGGTGGTGGGTGTATTACTTGGAGTTAGCAGAGATGGTGAATATTAATTTCTCTGGCTATTTTTTTCCTTCTCCTTTAAGGTACTTGTCAAGCTCCTGATGTAGGTTTCTTTTGGCAAGACGTGATAGAGGTGCGAAGATGTATAGAGCGCAAAGACCAAGATGAAGAGGACCCCCAGTGAAAGGAGGAGTTACTATGGGTGTATAAGTCAACAGAGTCAAGCAAGCAGTGTGTAATCCGAGTGTGTGAAGAGGTCTGCCATTGTGCAATAGACTGGCCTAAAGAGCTCTTGGGGGGTGCACTACTAAGAAACCCTATGTATCATGTGCGTTAAAAGGGTATTAAAAAAACCCCTCAACTAAAATTCCTCCCACAATAAAAACACTCCTCTTTACTTATGAACTAAGTGTTTTTTTTCAAAATTTGAATTAAAAAACTCGTCCTATTATTTTAATTCTATTAACTTATCCCAAAAAGTTGGATTAAAATACCCCTCCTTCTGAATGCACGTGGTACACTAAAAGTTTTTAGGTGAACCGCTCGAGAAAGAGCTGGGAGATGCTTGCCATAGAGAGGCCGATAAGATAGTTGGGAGTTTGGAATTTCCTTGAAAAAGCAAAATATCATTGTGTTTTGAAACAATAAAAATCTTGTAGACATTTCTTAGACTTGTGGACTTTCTCATGGTGCTCGTAACACCTAATTTTGTATCGACCTACTTCCATGTTAGTACTTAAATGTTTTAAGTAGTACAGTGGTTTGAATTTGATGGTTAATGATAACCAATGTAAAGAGCACTAACACTGTGCAACAAATTTTAGGATAGCATGGTACTAGTGTAGGGATAGCATGGTAGTAGTGCAAGTTTGTTCATGTGATTGATTTCCATTGCATGCATGCTCCCTTACACTATCGTGTTCTAGCATGCCCTTACCCTTGCACTCTCCACCCTTGAACTCCCTCCTCCTCCTCCTTCCTCCCTCCCTTGAACTCCCTCCTCCTTCTCCTCCTTCCTCCCTCCCTTGAACTCGCTCCTCCTCCTCCTCCTCCTAACCACAAAATTCAAGAGGCATTGGCAACAAATTGACATCAATGAACATGTCTACGAGATTGCCATTTCCAAGATATTATAAGGCATCAAATAATTCTCAAGCCCACACAACATTTGATTATAGAGATGAAGATTTAAGGGAAATGGATTCGAGGTTTGATGGTCTTACAACTAGAAAATGCAAGACACTATTTACAAAAAGAAAGTATGTGAGTGTGAAGAGGCAAAGAATCATGGCATCAATTCCAGAACCAAAGAGACATGTAATGTTTTCCGAGGAGAATATGGAAAGGATGCTTATTCGAGTTTGTTGCAAGAGACTTTGCATTAGAAAAGTTGGGAAAGATGATTGTGCAGCCATACGCCTTGGTGTTTGGAGTAAGACAGTGCCTAATAGACATAACTATCTTCTTCAAGAGTTTTCATGCTTTCTTCATCAAGGCACTAATCAAGATTTGAGCACAAGACATTGTAAACCTAGATTGAAACCCATGGTTAATAGGAGACCCATTTGCAATCGAGGATATCAATGGTTAATTGGACTATCACATGGCACATACTGGACCATCTGGGCAGAGGTGAAACAAAAAGTGGTTCATACAATTCATGGCAATACCTACAAGCTTAAATGCCATGGAAGCACTATAAATGCAACCGCAACATTAAAGCAAGTTCTCGAAGACCATGCATTACCACAGCCTCATCTTCAACAAACAATGCTAGATGGACGTGTCGAATGTCAACAACATCTTCCTTTGGGAATGACAAAGAAGGTCATCCTAGAAACTGTCAATAAAACTTTGCAAGATAGAGACGAGAGCATGATTTCGTGGTCAACTTTGTACAAAATTTGGCATAGAGATTTTTGCCATGTCAAGACACCATCAAAGCAAAGGATGTCAAAATGTAAGACATGTGATGAATTAAAAAATGCCATTGAACATAGTAAATGTGAGCAACAGCGAGGAAGATATATTAAATGGCGATCAATCCATTTATGTTATGTGTAGGATGCCCGAAAGTTGTATGCTTCTTGGAGAGAGGAAGCTATTTCACATAAGGTGGCCCAATTTGGGTTGCAAAGGTAGCTAAGATAGAAAGGGATGACAAGGGAACTCCTATAACATTCATAGCTTTATGGTATGAATCAAAGCCATTGAAAAATCTCCCGAAAAGATATACAATAAAACAACTCTATGAGGGATGCTTGCAAAAGAAATGTGAATGGGTTCCAAATAATGAGGGATTAACAGAGGTGGAAGTCAGGACTCAGTAGCATAATTCATTGCTGGAAATCGAGGACACAAAGTTTTAAAAAGAAGCATGGATACAATGTTGAAAAATGTATCACAATCACTGATCCAAGTTGTGTCCATATTAAACATCATTTGGCAAGACTTGACCCATCAAGCCCAAATACATTACATGAATCTGATAACTCTGAACCAGATTCAGATGCATAAGATAATGTTTTGTATGCTTTTTTTCATACAAATGGTGTATCTATACACCACCAATAAGATAATGTATTGTATGGTTTGTTTTTCACAAAAAGGGTGTATCTATACACCACTTATATATTGAATTCAACAAACTCTTTTTTTTCAAAAAAATGGTGTATCTATACACCACTTATATGTTCAATTCAACAAACTCTTTTTATATGGTGTCATATTTTCACTTCATAGTGTTAAAATTGAACTAAAGTTAGGAGACTACTATTATTATTATTATATTTATTGGATGGGGGCACCATGCACAAGTTTGGGAATTATAGCTTCATTGAGCCTTTTTTTTTTAAATTAGAGGTCACCACTTGACTTTTTAGCTTAATAAGGCCATATTTGTATATAAGTGACCCATTTAGTGCTCTAAAAAACCCAATTTTTGAGCTCACTAAGTGAAGTTGAGTGGAGAGGATATGCTCCAAAAAAAAGTACAAACCAGGAGAGAAAGTCCAAAAATTTTGAATAGTGTGTTAATTATAACATCCAATCTTTAGCTGCCTCTTGGAGGGCCAACAATGCAGACCTATGCCATCTATAACCTAACTGATTGTTATTACAGATCTCCCCCACAAGCCTTTGAAAGGGAGCCTTTGGTATTGCATATCCCATGGCCTTTTGTGCCTTCCTTATCTCCCTAAGCACTAACACCTTTTGAGAAACCCTCCTCTTCTTTGCCTATTTGAGGATATGCACGGACTTCCCTTTCCTCTTATGAGATCCTCTAACACTGGCACTAGCAACATGGGTAGTGGTAGCTTGAGCAATAGGAGGCCCCTTACTAACCACCCTGCCTGTCTGCTTTGTCCTTACCATGATAATCTTCTAGCCTACAACAAAGAGCTTCATTAGAGAAGTAGTATCTTTAAAGCATCAATTAAGCCAGTGACCACTCATGAGGCACAATCAAACAATCATCAAGGAAAGTCTAGTCAAGCAAGTTGAAGCAAGAAACCATATATCTATTCGGATCTATGCCATGGTGTATCCACCAACCATGAGTAGCAAAAGAGCCTGTCAAAAAAGGAAACTAGGGATTATGCCACTCTACGATGATCACTTCCATGCTACAAATAAGGGAATACATAGTCGTTTTAGGGTACTTTTAAGGTTCGTTCCAACCACTAAAAAGGGATCCAATCCTATCTATTTTTATTCATAAAATATGAACATTATCATGTTCAATATATGGATAGGAGCCAGATCAATGGGTAGTCTTAAACAAATATATATACTATTCTAATTTCAACCTTATGCAAAAGATTTTTTTTAAACACATAGTAAAACTTGAATATACATATAGATGGGAATCAGTTCACCATTTTAAGTATGTATTTAGTAATTAAGTTTAAAATATTCCCTTAAAAAAGGGTCATAGCTCAATCAACATAGTACCCATATTATATATCCAAAATTTACAAGATCACATTCATACCATTAGAATGTTTTCATCACTTGTCATAAGTACTAACCTCAATTGGCATTATGTATTTGGATCAGAATGGTTTTTAGTATAGGATATAATGGAGAAATATATTTTTGTGATATCTAGTGATCAAAGTTTCTAATATAGGATAAAATGGAGCATAGGGTAACGTTGTCATTCAAAAATGATAATATACCTTCTTTGACCAAATACAAGTATCAAGCATTCATAAAAAACTTTAGTCAAAAAATGCAATATAATGTGCCCATAATGCGAATGTGAGAAAGGGAATAATTTAACTATGAAATGAGGGATCAATGTAGGAAATGGTCTTCTATGCACACATGTATGCTAAGGGTCCATCTAATACAATATTGGAAATTGATGTGAGCATGAGTGTATGCATCCATCCGTGATGTATATTGTTGTACTAATCCATGGTGCTTTATGGCTTGAGTTGTTTGTAGCGCAATTAATCACAACAATGTTGTAATTTTTTATAGAAAAATGCCATAAAATTTTCATGCTACAAAACACACACCAAAAAAATGGCATTTGTAGCATTAATCCAAGCATTTCCTGCAAACAATCGCCTGCACTAACCTAATCCAATTTTTTGAACACGACATAAAATGCTACATCAACATTGTCATGATGGCAGGATGGGAGGAGGAAGCTATGGAAGGAGGATCGAAGGAGAACCGAGAGGAGGGAGCTATAGGAGGAGCATGGAAGGAATCATTCATGTGAGGAGGACACAGTCGTTTCTCTATTTTTGTGCATAGATGTTGCATGGAAGAGATGTTGAGAAATGTTGTTGGTGCTCCAAGGAGGGAGAACAAGGATGGAGGAGGAAGAAGGGGACAAAAGAAGAGTGGGCGAGCAAGAGCGCATGGGTGAGAAGGGTGTGCTAGTGGGTGGGAGGAAGAAGGTAGAGCTTGCCATCTAAGTGGGCGGGGATGGAGCAGAGTGGGTAGGAGAGGGAGTCGGGACGGCAGATGGAGCACACCTATTTTATTGGATAAATGATTTTTGGTGTGTTGGGGACTATATTAATGGTTGAACATTTATCAATGGAAACAATGATTGTACTATTAGGTTGGATTCTTGGATGAAACAATTATTATATTATTGATTGAAAAATTGGAGGACATGATGCCATAAATTCATGCCTAAGGTTAGGAAAAACAAGAAGGAATGGAATCATTAAAAAAAGGAAATAATGCAGAGTCACATGGTAGCAGCATAATGTTTGCATTCTCCTCTTCTTGCCTCAAACTCTACGACATACATGTGGCAAACCTCCCTTGGATTCATATATTTAAATATTTGTCCTTTTTGTAAAAAACATTTGGACCATGAAAAAGATAGTCAGTATTATTCCATTCAAAGAGATGATCATGCAACCACTCATGACAAATCTAAAGCTAGATGATGTGATAGTGAATAGGGGGTTGCCATGGACTCGACGATACTAGAGTTGCATCATCCTCTCTTTGAATTTTGTATACTAATAGTGCTCATGCATCCCCATGTGAAATACAATATTAGTCCTTTATCAATATGCAAAATTCAAAGATCATGCATCCACTCATGACAAATCTAAATGAATGAAGTAGTCATTGAGTACCTCTTGAGTAGGGCTTTGAGCCGTAGGCACACGTTGCAAGAGTAAATTGAATTTGGACACATGAACTTCCACATCCTGATCCTCCAAGCTACGCAATCTCTCTAGAGTTTGTGGAATTATTTCTTCTTGATGAAACTGCCTCAAGAATGCATCGTAGGTCGCATCATATGTGGCAAAATGGTTCACTGTGTACTCTGCCCAACCAACGTGCTACCTTACCTGATAAAGTTGACTCAAAAACTGCCTCTTGTTGGAGCGGTACCACACCTCCTAGATTGTTGATCCCATACACCTTTTCAAACATCCGAACATGCGCATCAAGGTCGCCTGACTTTTCCCTCGAAAACTTGGCATACTTGACACTACCATAGCCATCATAGTGCCTCCAATGTTTGGTGCCCCTCCAAACGGCCTTCTTTGATTGAAGAGATTGCGAGAAGCCGCCAAAACCATAAGTGGAGACAAAGATGCACTCAGCACCCGACGTGCATCAATCAAGACTCATACCTGTGTAGCCTTGGCAGTGAAACTGACTGTGCAAGTGGACTCTGATGCCAATCAACCCCTCTCGGAGCTTCTTGCAGAGACTGTCATCTCCATGCTCAAGATCATTGTTGCACCGCCGCAACCACATCGTCGGAGTCAAGGGATGAGGCTCATGCATGCTTATTGGGAAGATAACAACCGTAAAATGCACTGCCACGACCACCGGATGAGGTTCTTCACTAGAATTTCCACACTCGCTCGACTGTGAGCAGGGTGATGGGGGTCGGAACGCATCCGATCGAATTCATCTTGAAATCCATGGATATGCCTCCTTACCATAGCAATCTGCTCCCAAATTTCCTTTGGAGAGTGCCTTGTGTGATGGTAAGAATGCACATCGTGATCGCCAATGTGTAGCATCATAAATGCATGTAGACACTATGGGAAACAACAGACAAACGATACGCATAACATCCATGAGAACAAAATATAGATATGCAAGAGAATGACAGAACGCTGAAGAACACTGTATTCTCGAGCAATAGCTCGCACAACATCTGTGTACACAATGACCTCCGAATGCTAGTAATAGCATTCGTACAGGATTGTCTGACAGTTAGAGAAGCAGCCATTGAAGACCCCAACCACTTGGAGATCCGAACCGTCAACCCTTGTGGCTAACCTATCCTCGCACACCCCTCTAGGTCATTGCTGCTAACCCTCATGGTTATGCAATAACACCTCACCATTGCTCCACTCTTTGTTGCTGCCACCTCACCATCCTCTCCTCCACTCCTTTTCCCTCTCCTCTACTCCACTCCTCATTAAGGGCCACATCTCCATCCCTCACTTGCTTACTCCTTCCTGCCACCTCCACCCTCTTGTTGCCCTTCAAGACTGCCTCTTGCCTCTTCACCTCCTTACTTCTTTGCCACTTTATGCATGAATATATACATCAATACATACATACATACATACATACATACATGCACACATATATGTATATTTATGTGTGTGTGTGTGTGTGTGTGTGTGTGTGTATATATATACATGCATACATACATATATATACATATATAGATATATATGTATGTACATACATCTATAGATATGTACATAGAGCAAAAGTATGACCCCATTGGTTGCCTATTTCATGCATTTTGTTGTCTCATGAGCATAAGAACAAGCACTTGTGTTCCTTACCTTTCTTTGCAATGGGGGTCTTGATTTTCAGGGGGGTATGCCAAAAATTGATAAAAACAACATTATTTGATGAATATAGTTTTAGAAGATGGAGAAAATGGACATGAAAACCATCTAAATTAGCTCTTTTTGTTTGATTTGATATATGACATGACCCCATTCGGATATGCAAGTCCAAAGATATGGGGTCGTACTTTTAAGGCTTGAATGCCTAAAATAGGCAGCGCGTTAACATGCATTTAGGCCTCAAAGGTAGGACCCCATTGGCAACCAGCGTGTTAACATGCATTTAGGCCTCAAAGGTAGGACCCCATTGGTTGCCAATGGGGTCCTACCTTTGAGGCCTAAATGCATGTTAACACGCTGCCTATTTCAGGCATTCAGGCCTAAAAGTACGACCCCATATCTTTGGACTTGCATATATGAATGGGGTCATGTCATATATCAAATCAAACAAAAAGAGCTAATTTAGATGGTTTTCATGTCCATTTTCTCCATCTACTAAAACTATATTCATCAAATAATGTTGTTTTTATCAATTTTTGGCATACCCCCCTAAAAATCAAGACCTTCATTGCAAAGAAAGGTAAGGAACACAAGTGCTTGTTCTTATGCTCATGAGACAACAAAATGCATGAAATAGGCAACCAATGGGGTTTCACAACTAAGAAGAGGAAAATTGTTTTTAGCCTCCACCTTTGTGTATGAACCATTGTGTATGTGAGAAAGTCGCACTTAGTGAGACTCCTTCCTTCTCTCCCACTCTCTTTACAATACATACATACATATATATGTACATACATACGTCAAAACTAGGACCCCATTGGTTGCCTATTTCATGCATTTTGTTTTTCTTCTTTTTCTTCTTTGACACTCTTGTGCTTGCTAGCTTTTCCCATTCTTTCCATAGTTAGAATGAAAAAAGAGAGGGGAAAAGAAGAGGGGAAAACAGCATAAGCATAAGAGAAGGAAAAAAAAGAGGGGAAAATAAGAAAAGAGAGGAGAAAAGAAGAAAAGTCGGGAAAAAAGAGAAAAAGAGAGAAAGCATATGCTCATGCATAAGCATAAGCTTATTAGAGAGATACATAGACAAATGAATATGCTTATGAAAATAAGAGAAAAGAGGATAAAAGAGAGGAAATAAGACAGGGGAAAAGTAAAGAAAGAAGAGAAAGAAAGAGGGGAAAAGAGAAGGAAAAAAAGAGAGGGGAAAAGAAGAAAAGAGAGGAAAAAAGAGAAAAAATATGCTTATGCTTATGCATGAGCATATGAGCATATGCTCATGCATAAGCATAGGCAAATGCATATGCTTATGAAAAGAGGAGAAAAGATGATGAAAGAGAGGAAATAAGAGAGGGGAAAAGAAGACAAAGAAGAGGGAAAAAGAGAAGAAATAAGAGAAGGGAAAAGCATATGAGCATATGAGCACATGCTCATGCATAAGCAGAAGCATATGAGCATAAGCATAGGCAAATGCATATGCTTATGAAAAGAAGAGAAAAGAGGATGAAAGAGAGGAAATAAGAGAGGGGAAAAGAAGAGAAGGACGAGGAAGGAAGGGGGGAAAAGAGAATGAAAAAAGAGCGGAAAAGTAGAAAAGAGAGAAAGAAGAGGAAATAAGACAAGGAGGAAAAGAGGGGGGAAAGAGGGAGGAAAAGAGCAAAAGAGGGGAAGAAGAGGGAATAAGAGAAGAGAGGGAAAGAAATGGTTCCTACGCCCATCACTGCAGCTAGTACTTAAAGCGCTAGCTGCAAACCAATGCAAATAACGGAAACAAAAAAAGAAAAAAAGAGGAAGCACTTTCTTACCTGAAAAAATTCCGCTCGGTGTTTCGTGGACTGGCCCTACGAAAGAGAGGAACATACCATTTTTTAGATAACTAGTTAGAGGAAGGAGGAGTTTGGAGAAGCGACTTTCCAAAGGGATTGGATTGAGGGGACAAGCATAAGCCTACAAACAAGGAGAAAGCACAAGAGGAAGGGAAAGAGGAGGAAGAGAAATACCAAAAAGAGAAGAGCAAATCTCGTTTTTTGTCCTTCTCTGAAAATCAAGCATGAAAATTAGCACATAGGCTTAGCAATGCAAGGAGAAACATGCTTCAACTCTCACAAAATGAAATCTCACAAAAAATGAACCTACATTGCTTAAAGAGACACACCTTCTTGAAAAACTTCTTTTCGCACAAGTAGAGAGGGAGAAGGGTGAAGAGGGAGCACAAATGTCAATGGGAGAGGGGCTTGATAGGGGTGAGGAGTGTGGGGAATAGAGGAGGAAAGCGAGGTTGCCGAATAGAGGAAGAAAGCATGGCAGCAGAGATTTTTGCTTTTCTCGCAATAGAGTTGTGAAAGACGGCATCACACGGCATTTCGGGTTTTAGTCTCCCAACGTCACTATATAGCGACACTAGTCATTCGTTATATAGCGACACTTATACCCTAAAAGTGTCACTATATAGCGACACTCATACCCTAAAAGTGTCACTATATAGCGACACTTAATCCTAAAGGTTGCTATATAGCGACCTTTAACCCTAAGTGTTGCTATATAGCAACCTTTAACCCTAAGTGTCGCTATATATCGACACTTATACCTTAAAAGCATCGCTATATACTTATACCCTAAAAGCGTCACTATATAGCGACAAGTGTTGTGACTTGGGAGATGTGCAGATGGAAGGGACGAGTGAAAGCTTATCAGATGATGCACCAATGCTCGGGAGTGCAGAGTGGCTTATGGAGAGGTTGTATTGTCATTGCACTCATTACAAGCAAGAAGTACGACATCAATGCCGTATTGTCATGCACCACTTGAGTATGTATGGGGAGGAGCCCAAACCAGTACCCACCGTTGGTGGTGCACATGGTGATGGATCATCAGAAAGTCAATGCTATTTGAGTTCATGATTAATATTGCATGCATACACGACACGAAATCTTGAGACAAGATCTTATATTTACACGAAACCTTAAGACAGGATGAGGAGGGTGGTGTGCATATACCTTCACACTTTGAGAAGGAGTATAGTCTCCCAGATGTGCTAGATGATAATGAGGGTATTGTGGACATGATGGATTCTATTTTTAGGGGCAATGCAACTGATGTCCGAGTATGAGGCTGTGTACATGGTACCTTTGATAGAGGGGTTACAGATCTTATGGATAGGAGTGCGGGTCTTTGATATTTCTAGAGCTCCTAGACATACCAATGACATTTTTGTGTAGAACACATCGATTCAAAGATAGTCACGTATGATTATGGAGTCATGGCTAACTTCACACAAGATAGCCAAGCAAGTGCTTCGGATACCAATCTTCTCTCCTTGTAGTTGGATTATTATCGAACCATACACAAAATCTATGAAATTGATTTCATACGATTTAGTATTTTCATTCTTGATGTAAAATGGTTTAGAACTATTTATGACGGCGGTCTTTTTTCTTCCCGAGTATTGTGAGCAGGTGCATACTAATGATTTAATTAATTGAATCTTTCGTTTTTAAATATCAATTGGTATATGTACTTAAGCATAGTTTCATATAATTGATGGCATTTGGCACCCATCTTTAATATAGGTGGTTTTTCATCCGGATCGTTCTGATCCAAGATGGTGGTAGGTGATCCAAGTTGCACCACCAAGTAAGCAAATTTTTGAAGATAGAGATGTGGATATGGAGATGCCACTACCAATGCCAGATCCAATTGATACAGATGGATTTAGAGAAGAAGATGAAGATTACAATATGAGCCAAGAGGAAGATGTGCATAATGACATCATATGGGAGAAAGATGGAGATCACGATATTGAGGAAGAAGATGACAATCATCAAGAATCACCCGACTTTATTGAAGAAGATGATCAAGTCTATGGTGAACGTATGATGCTAGAGTATGATGATGATATAGGAGATCAACTCAGTATAGAGTTGGAGATAGACTTGTTTGGTGCACTAGACTTGGCTCAAGATGAAGCCAAGTCTCAAATGTGGACATGAATATATGAGCTTCAAACTTGGTGTACATGCTCTTGTACTTTTATTCTTTCAAAGGATCAAACATGTATGAAAAGAATTTTTTTTTGTCATTGGGTAAAACTATCTTTAAAGGTTGGTATGGGGAAAAACACTCTCGATAAAACGTCGCTATATAATGACCTTATACAAGTCTGGCAAGTGTCGCTATATAGCGATACTTTTATAAACATCGCTATATAGCAACGTTTATAAAAGTGTCACTATATAGCGATGTTTATAAAAGTGTCGCTATATAGCGACACTTTTTAAGCCCGCTTTGCATACCGACGATTAGCGCCCTGCGCATGCTAAACGTCGATGTGTAACTGTCGGAAAAGGGCCTATGCCTTGTAGCATAATTACATGTGGGGACTTCTACCAAGCCAAACCAGTCAAAGATTCATGGGTCTTCAAACTACCAGAAAATGAACTAGAATCTCTTGCGGAGATATATTGGCACTCGAAACCTAAATGCTTTGAGCTCAAATCTATCGTGCACCAAAGCAACAACAAGTTCATTGACACGCTTAACTCATTTAAGAAGTGTACACACACAACAAAAGAATTGGATTACATCAACGAAAGATGTGTATGTCCTCTCCCACTTGATCATACTTTCCCACATTTATACTACACAAACTTACAAACCCAAAAACACAACGACATGGTCATGCAATTTTGCAAAGGAAGAAAGCATGTGCTTCTTGCAAAAGATCACTTCTCCCATGTAACATTTAATGAGCATGTAATAAAACAAAATTCCTAGAGGACCCGAAAAACTCATCTGGTTTGCACACCAAATTTGAAATAAGGGAGGGAATGCTAGTAGAGCTTTGCTCGGGTAACATCGACCAAAAGGACGGCCTGGTGAATGGGCCTGATGGGTTTTCATGGGAGTATCGACACATAATAACACCGACATAGTATGGATACTATTCCCTTCCAAGGATACTAGGATAAGAGCAAGACAAGAGAACATGGATGCATACAAAGATGGGATCTTGTCAGAATGGACAAGCATCTTCAGGATTGCCAAAGAAGTGCAAGTAGGACTATCAAAAACAAGTATACTAACTCGAGAGCAATTTTCAATACAACCAGGAACGGCAAGGACAATACATGGTGCACAAGGTCTAACATTGGAAAGGCTTGCTTTTTCACCTAGGGGGCTTCATTCACATGGTTTGGCTTACACTGCCTTGTCACGTGTGAAAGATATCGAAAGCTTGTACCTATTAGAACCACTTCAAAATGAGAACTTCCACGTCGATGCGGACGTTCGCATAGAAATGCATAGAAAAATAGTAGCGCTACATGGACTACAGCAGAGGCATTGCAAAAGGAGCGATGGCAAAGCAAAAACACATTGATAACATCACTAAACACAAGATCGTTGTCAAAATACATTCTAGACATTAAGGCTATGGCCACTCTTATGGACTTAGACGTTATTTGCTTGCAAGAGACCAAAAGAATACACAATAAAGAAATCTTACCACCAGGATTTAAGATCATCAACAATTTCTCTCGCATGGGCCAATGCACACTTCTAAAAGAGCACTTGCCAATACACAGTGTGGACAAATATGCAGAGCAAGGATTGGAAATTACATCTATCGGTACAACAATTCAAAACAAAAGACTTCAAATCTTTAACGTATACAGACCTCCATCACAAAAAAGTAATATATTCCTAAATTGTTTAGAAAAAATGATAGTTGCAAAAAAAAAATCTAACATCTCCATCATGGTGTTGGGCGACTTCAATATATACAATGCTAAAGTATCACCAACATCCACTAACTTGACAAAATATAATGCATGCCTTGGGGATGCAATTACAATTGAATGAAGCCACAACAATATATGGTTCCCATTTGGATCACATTTGGACTAACATACCATGTGACAATATTCTCACCGGAGTTTCTCATGCATATTGGACACACCACTTTGTTGCTTGCGCAAGAGATTAGTTCTATAAGCCTAACACCCCAAAAATAAAGGAAAAAGAAAAAGTGGGATGGCATGTACACTATGCATGTGGGTTCGGCACGTTTTTTTAACAATGTGATGAGAGAGAGAGAGAGAGAGAGAGAGAGTTGAGAGAGAGCAATCTAAATTGATACACTCGAGGAAACTTTCAAAGGCGGTTTCTCCTTCACATCTGGCCTTTGCAAATGTGTTAAAACACTTATTGAACACGTGATACTTACAGGGAAAAAGAGTTTCCCTGGAGACTCTTGCACATTTGAGCAATTGATACACAAAGCCGATTTTGCGAATGGCAAGAGCAATGGATACACACTTCTGAGGAAAATTTCGAACGTCGTTTCGCTTTCGCATCGTTGATTGAACATCTGACCAGCATCTGTTTGAACAAATCTCCTACTCGCAAGCAGCTGGCGCTATCGAACACACCTGATACTTGTACAGCACAAACGCTGGTGATCTCTGCTTGCGAGGTCATCAATGCTGGCCTTTCGGATCGAGGCTAGGTGGTGTGCCTTTACAACATCTCGAAGGCAATTTCTTGTTCTGGTCGCTTGCAGGAACCTCGTGCATTTACAACGATCGCTGTACAATTTACAAAAGTTTCCTTGCTTAGCTCACGACCTCGTTCTCCAGCAATGAACAGGTTGAGGGTGACCAGCTGAACATACTGTGATCGTCCATCTTCCTGCTTCGGATCTCTTCACTAGTTCTCTCCATATTTTCCTTGCTGAAGATCGCAGCTAGTTCCGGCAGCACCCCCAAATCAGCGAAGAAATCATCTTCCTCGGTGTTGGACCTTGATAGGCACAGCTTCACATCTCGTTGCCAGTCCACAGTATCTTCATCCTGGATGGACTCGAGTGGAGACATCACTTGTTCTTCCACACCGTTGGCTGAGTTGATAATGGAAGAGAAAAGGTTTCCGCAAACTGATTCACACGCCTGCACCTCAGCGGCCTGGCCGCGGTTGCCGCTTTTCGTTTTCTTGGGGGGAGAAGCATTACTTGTAGTAGCGGTGGAAGCATTCCGATTGTTGGCAGGCCATGGGTGATTGTGGTCGGCTGTGTAAGTGATTATAAGCATCGTAGGATCGGTGCGGCTGCGCTCGACCTGTTTCCTTGCGGAGCAACCTTTTGCGCTACTGCATCGATAATAGCCCCTGAAGCGTCAAAATCACAAACTGGGCGTCAGTGCATATGCCGAAATTTTTCCCAGAAAGGAATCTTGCATGTGCGGTGGATTGCACGACAATCCATGACAACCCAGGCCGGCATAACTTTCCCTTCCATGTATTACCCGGATCGCACATGAGATACCAAGATCGCACATGCGATTTTGTGAGAAACTAGGGTCTGGCCGGGAGGAGGAACACGATTCTGCACAAACAGTTCACCTCTGCAAGACGAGCTACAAACTCAAGTAGCTCATGAAACGCTAACACAGGATCTACCGCCAACAATGTTCGCTTCCAATGGAAAATGTTATGCCCGGAATTGGTAAGCACTTATAAATTTCTAACAAACAAACATACAAGCTCAGATCAGACGGAATATTTTGTTGTTCCCTTTGAATATCTTTCAGCCGACTTAGAATTGAGCGAACTGGTTAGGAGAAGTGTGATGACCTTGGATACGGTGATCCTTTGATGGGTTTTTGTCCATACTTTCGCCACGCCCACAAGTCAGACGGCGGAGTCTCCCCCTTCTGCTTGCCCTCTTCACCTACCGGTACATACAGGATCTTCTTCTCTTGGGGCTTCCTTCTGTGAATATTGCACCACGTAAAACTTGGTGAAGGGTATAGAGAATGATCGCAATGAAATTTACTTAATTTGCCGAAAGCCAAACCGAAAAACTCAGCTATCAGAGAGAAAAATTGAAAACGTTTCTGGTTCAGGGAAGCTTGTCAATGCAGAGTATGCCCTTGCCCCCCACACATAATCCTCCTCTTTGTGTTTGGACGAATGAGAAAACAAAGAACAGTACCTCCTTTTGTTGCCTGGTACTTTCACATCCATATCAGAATCTTCAGCACTAATTTGTCCTGGCGAGTCTTGCTTGTTTAGAAAATTGTTGTAATTCATCAAATTCTCTCTCATATTTCGAACATCTGGCATCATTGGAGGTGAAGACTCAAATGAGCTAGACATTGCGAGGGGCATCTCATCCAAAATTGAAGGTGTGCCGGAGGAAGCCGCCAGGGGGGAAGCACGAGGCGAGTCTAATAAAACTAACTCCTTTTCCACCTCGTCATAGTTTCGGGATATCGGAGAAGAATGTTGTGCTTGTTCGTCTGTCGGATCCATGGGAAGTCCGTCCAATTCCTCTTCTAATTCGCGTTTCAAGTGCCCAGCATCTCCTTCACGAGAAGACGCATACGAAACATGAAATTTGGGAGAATCTAGACTGGTGCGTCTCATACCGAACAAGGTTGCAGAAGCCATCGTAGAAATGCGAAAGTACAGTTCGTTGGGGCTTTTTCAGATCCGTGAAAAGTCATCACGGGGAGCTCCTGAGGAAAACGCCATCCGAAACGTACGTTCTAAAGAGGGCACCAAAAGATCACAAGGAGGTGACTTTCGTGGAGATTCTTGCGGAGGTAGGAGGTTGGCGTCGTGGGTACCGCGTGTGGAGGGATAAGCACAGCTATAATTTGTAGAGGGGTGAAGGAACCGGGAGTGGCGAGGCTAGCCCAACATATAAGACCTTCTGGATCTGCTACTGCAGAGAGGCTGCAAGGAATTCATGAGCAGAGGAAGCGGGATGAGCTAGGATAAGAGCGGTACAACAGGCTAGGAAGAGAAGGCAGTACGGGGTGTCGGTGATGGTGCGTGGGGGGGGGGGTGAATTGTGTGCAGGAAGAGGGAAACGTGAAGCAGGTGGAAGGTAGGGGGATGGAATGCGGGGATCGAGAAGAAGAAGCGATGCAAACAAGGGGAAGGAATCGAAGAAGCGATGGTGATGAATTAGAGAAGAAGGTGGAGGACAAGGAGATGATGAAGATAGAGATGAGGCAGCGATGGCGAGGGAATGAGGAGAGATGGAAACAGCAGCTATGACGAAGATGAGAGAGACAAGGGATCATGTGTTGTTGTTGTTGTTGTTTGTGATGAGGAGGAGGTTGGCGTAAGAGAGAACGTGGCTCCGTCTCCCCCGCCTTCGGCTTTTTACCTCCCTCCCTTTATCACCCCTTCCTTAGCCCCCCTTCCCACTTAGCTCCTTTGTCGCTTAGAGTGTTTACACACTTGCCCGCCAGTGGGCACGCCCAACACTCATGGACAGGCCAGATTGCTCGCCCATAGCCCGCTGCCCGCTGTTCAGATGCATTTCTTGCATCTTGGGCGCCCATAGTTTGTCAATACCCTCAGAGGACATTCCCGCATGTATGCATAAAAGTAGGAGAAGCATGTCCCATGAGATGTCTTCATAACTTGCTGATCGCAAGTTTTACACTGAGCCTCAAGAGTTCCCTCCTATCACTCATGCGCTAATTGGTTGAAGCAGCTCCGTAGCAGACAGGATACCGATTCACACAACTAACATTGGAAATTTTTGCGACGTTAGCCGTGTTATTCGAATGCTAAGGCTACTTTGGTGGGGATCTCCCTTACATGCCAAAAAGCTAGCGTTTTTGTTGTTTGCTTGCAAGGTTCCCACCAAAGTCCCCTATGGAGACAAAGGATTTGGCTCTCCACCCGGGCAGTACGGGGCCTGCACTGGTATCACTCTCTTGCAGCCAAATGGTGTTGCACGCCTTCTTTGATTTGAGCCTCTTCCAAGTTTTTTTGTTTAGAGCTGCAAGGTTTTGGCCACCCGGAGGCACTTGGCCTTGTGTGGGAACCATTACCCACCAACGCCTAGCGATGCTCATAAATGCTCATGGAGCATTTATGAGCGCCTCCTCTTATAATCTTGCATTTTCCTTCCCCTCACCGCATTCTAGCTTCCCCTCCTCCTAAGAGGGTGTTCCCATGGTTGCGAGATCAATGTTCCTCATAGGGCATTCTCTTCCATTTCCACAATGTTAATGGGTGCTCCTCCAACGATGTCACAAAAGAGGGAAAGTGTAATTTAAGTTGATCTACGCCTTTGAAAACATTGGATTTGGGAGCATGGGAATGCTCTTTGACTTTTCGATTCTCTTACATTGGAATCTCCAATCCTTTCCCCATGTTTTCAAGAGGTGCCATTAACATCGGATAATTTCTTGAGAATAAGCATTTAATTTGAATTTCCTAGCCAAAGAGAAGGTCATGTTTCACATGAGTATTCACTGTGACAATCAAAAAATTGCTAAAGATGAACTATGCCACATTCCCACACTCCTAGGCTGAATTTTCACAAACCTTACTCTCGACATCACGAGACCCCTGAGAGTGCACTCCCATGTCCTCCATCGCTCTTTGGAGAAAATTGTGGCTATAATATTGGGAAACAGTGCAGGAATAAGCACTCTAAAAATCGTGGCAAAGGTTTTATGATTCCGTCAGAGAGGTGGTTCGTACGATACCTCAATGTGATGACCTCCATTAGCTATTACCATCCAAAACATTTTCTTCATCTATAAGCGCGCCTATTATCATCCCATTTTTTCGATGTTAATGGAGGCCTAGAGAGTACAGCGAAGAAGATCGAGACATCCAAAATGTTGACCTTCCAAATTTCAGGTGGAGCAAGAGCCCTTCGTGGGATTCAGACCTTCCGCATTTCAAGCTAAGCAATAGCCCTTGGGACGATGATGCAAAGGGTGGAACACACAAATTATAGCTAACAAATTCTTTCATAAATTAAACTTCAAAAGATGTGCCTCAGATGCTAACTTGTATGTATACAAGAAAAGTGGAAAATATGCTATTATTGTTCTATATGTGGATGATCTCCTTATTACAGGTGACTATGAAGACATGATCCAATAGACAAGCACTGAGTTTGAGATATCGCAAGAACATTCTCTCACAACAATCTAGCTTCCCCTCTCCCGCTAATGCCATTTTGCTCCCCCTCCACTTAACCTTTAGAATCTATCATCCACACACTTTTCATCCTCCTTGTCATAATGCCAATCCCAAGGTCACCTTCACATATATACCAACATCATTTTCCCCCTTCTTCCCTTGCCAAAAATCTAAATAGTTTCGGACACACCATGACATAGTAACCAAGCAAAAGAGTTAGAGTAGGTAGGATACACCAAAGCAAACATCTAAATCTCTAGGTTTGAAACCTCTCCTGGGAGAGGGAAGAAGAATTCAACCTATTTCTAACAAATTTTGTAAAGAGGACTTAACACAATATGACTAAAATAGGCATTTCAAACCTCTTTCATTGTTGTAGTAGAATAAGGAAATCTCCCTATGCTCACCAGGGAGTACAAGGCTTCAAGTGCTTTACTGTGACTTGTCCTTCCCATGTTCATTTGTACAACTCACGCATTTTTTCACACAAGGTCTTGAGCCTGCAATCATCAGAACATTTGTCAAATATAGCTACACAAAGCTAGCCCTAAGAATGAAGCATCAAGTGGGAGGATGCTCACATACAATTCTCATCTTTTAGCCTAGATGATTATAAGCTACATTTGAACAAGATAAATGCATTTCTTGTGAGTCTTATAGAATCGAGGAATAATTTTCCTTTGTGGAAAAGCAACGACAAACTAGCAACTTCTACTATCAAGACAAAGACCTCACACCCAATTTTGTGAGTGTAGGGGAGGTTCCCAAAAGGTGCCTTTGCAATTTTTTTGAATGCCTATGCAATTTATAGAGCCAAAGGATCATGTGATGGCAATGCAAGCCAAAGGTGGTTAAAACTTAAGATAGGTAAACTCTCACCTATAGCCCCTCACAACCATAAGTAAACCATAAACATTTGCTCATACTGTGTCATGCGAGGCCCTGGGTAGGAATAATAGCTTGCTCTTGCTTGTAGATGCCTTGCAAATGTCTGCAATGCATTTTGTGGAAATATAAAGTTTAGTGGGTACCAACCCCCCCCCCCCCACACACACACACACAATCACAACCTATGTTGTAAGAACCTAATAGGTGAAAACTATGAGCCACAAAGCTAGAATGAGATCATATAGACATCATGTAAATGTTAAATGAGAAGTGCCTAGAGCCACACATGACATGGAATGCACTATAAATGTAGCGCTTAAAAAGAAATGTTGAATGCAATGATCTCACATAGGCTCCATAACAACGACCTTGGTTCTACTTTAAAGACTTGCCTAAAGAGCTCCACTTCTTATAGGCCACATAGCTTAGAATGTGGCTTAGTGGTTTTTCCTTGCTCGTATCAATTAACCCGTCTCTAAATAAAAATATGGTTATTTTGGGTACCATACGTAGATCAACCAAATAATATCATGCTGTGTTTATTACCCATCAACGATGCCCACTTGGTGCAAACATATGATGCCCTAAATTTGTGGCTTGCACTCAAGTGCATTCAATTTAATATATATATGGGAAGGTTACGCAAGAGAAGCATAATCCTCAATCCCACATGTCATCACAACATGAACAAGCCCTCTGATACATATTCAAGTATAGAGCTCGACTTTTAATGCCATCATTAGTTCTGAGATACCAACACTTGATGAATGATACTCAAAATCCATGGCTTACATGAGTGGTAAAGGGAAATGATGTACAAGCACAATCACGTGCTCTTCACATGCAACCCTTAAAGCATGCCATTTTGGTAGTATGGCCTCCACCCTTATCATGCAATGGTGTCTCCACATAATATTGCATGAACAAATTTGGACCATAATATAACCGTTGGCCAATTGACATAGTGTTTTGCCATTTTCACATTTAGAAGTGAGTGCTTTAGACATAGATTTATGAACCATCTTATGGAGGACAAAAGAGGCATTAGAAGCTCTAGTGAGATTGGTAATTAAGGACATTCTATCTAAATTGTCTAGCTAGTTTTGATGAGGACTAGTGATACTTATAGAGGATATTGCAAGCTCTTTACTAGTGGTACAAGTAGAGAATATTGCAATTTCCCATGAGTGCTAGACGAGTTGCAATGTTCTCTACTAGTGATACAAGTAGAGAACATTGCGAGTTCCCATGAGTGCTAGACGAATTGCAATGTAGAAATCAATCTCTCTCTCTCTCTCTCTCTCTCTCTCTCTCTCTCTCTCTCTCTCTCACACACACACACACACACACACACACACACATACACACTTTTTTTTTGTGAAATCTTATATTTCTGTGTGGGAAACCTCAAAAGAGGTAAAAACCCACCAATAAGTACAAGGAAAAAAATTTACAAGTAAAGCCTCAGAGCAAAATTCAGGAGGCAACCAAGTAAAAAGTTCCATATCAAGCTGGAGGAGGATCAAACACAGTATCCTCCAACTTCAAATTATTGCTCTGTAAAAACTGATGCAGTGATGCACACACACACAGTGTGCTTGTAGTATGGGAACCTATGTGTGTGTGTGTGTGCACGCACACACAAGCACACATGCCTATCATCAACTTTGTGGAGGGTGAGTCTTTTGGGTAAGGAACTCCGTTTAGTCTTACAAGGATATCATTAATGCAAGCAGAGGGACTTCAGTAGCAATGAGGGCAATGACCTTGGGCCTATAAGATCATTTATTACATGGTCCAAAATGTTCGTCCATTTTAAATTTGAATGTGCCCTGAGTGATGGATGTGAAATATGCCTTTAGAGCTAGTCCCCATGGATTGGATTTCCTAATCACCTACTTTTTCAATCACTAAGTGCCCCCACTAATGCCTCTATGTGCCTCCTTTATACTACCATAGGATTCTCTACAACTAAGGTCAATCCCCATGGATAGTCGGAACTCCCTTACACGCTATCGCCAACACAATTCCTAGCTGAAAGTCTATTTGTTTCCGATCTAACTTCTCTAGTTCCCAAGGGGTGTCTTAGCCCATCCCAACTCTGTAGAATGGCTTTGAGTTTTTGGGAGATGAGATGTCCCAAAAAGGGGGTTGCTAGATTGGTTTGTTGGCTAGGACTTATTGTGTTAGCCAACCTGTCTCAAAATCCTATGTCCCGGTGCCCTCTTTTTGATGCATGTCCTTGGTGATGGATGTGGAAGAGGGATTTAGGTCTTCATGTCGAAGGCTCATATGTGTGGGACGATTGCTGAGCTTTGCTTGGCTCTTGTGAGACAAGGATTGCTATTGGCACATGGAGAACGTAAGGTGAACATGTTTTTCAAGCCACGTTTGTAATTTGCCATGTTTATGTTTCAGTCGTTCACTACGTCAACATCTACCGACTCACTCGGTTTTTAAACTGTCGTTATGTTTGCTGGCTGGGTTCCACTTCATTCCGCCATCCGTTGCCGGAATCCAGTGCTTTATATGTTCACACGATCAACAATTGAAAATGAACTGATCCGAGTCTCGTGTAATATTCTTCAATGTGAGTGATCAATGCTGCCGGAACTTGCAATAGTGCGCGCAATTCGTTGTTGCTGCCAGATCAATCTGCAGCGTTAACAGACCCTTTATATAAGAGCGCAATTCATTGCTATAAGTTACAATGCTGCGGTTCGACACTTTGAAACTTCATCACACAATCAATCTGTAGCCCGCATTTCAACTGCCAGGCAGCCGGCTGCCGGACCTCAACCCCCTCATGAAGAGCCACTAAAATTCCTTTGCCTGATCGCTTCTGTTTATGGTTGTTTGTGTTGATCGCGATTCGCGACTCCCCTGCCGGTGGCACAGCAGTGGGGGTAGCACCGTGCCCCCACACGGCATGAACCCTGGCACGTCCCCCGGCAACATGGCATCGTGTGCTCATCCACCTCCCAAATTCAACCATCCAACGAAACTGGAGGGCCAAGGGCCCCCCTCTCACGATATAATACACAACAATCGATGAATGATCACGGCGACGCAGTCAAGCAAGCTCAGCAGGCTCCCCTCGCAAAACCTGGTCACGCGCGCAACGAATCCGACAATAAAATAATGGACCCTTCCATGACGCCTATAGGCAGGCTATCGCCGGCCGCAGGCATCTTTTCTCCAAACCTCGGAAACAGTTGATGAATCCCGCTTTTACAAATTGGACAAAAAGCCGGGCGTGTATCTGAGACAGATGCACCTGTGACGGCAGGCCCAACGTCGCCATCGCTAGCAGGCCACTTCGCATGATCTCATCTATCTCTTGCTGCCAACGGATCATCGCAACTGTCACTTCTTCTCGGAGCTTTCACCAACCAGATAGGCTCGAACTCACTGTGCACACTGCACACTCTTCACTGCAATTGTGCGAATATTTCCGTTAAGCAGGCGTTTACTCCGAAGATTGATGCCTATTCCAATAGTGTCCACTATGTACACCCTTGGCATTTCTCTCTTCTCCATAAGTGGGAGATGACATCCATCTTTCTTCTCCATGACTGAAATTCAAAGGAAGAAGCCTCATCGTCAAGCACCCCCTCTATTAAAGTCGTGACTGAAATTCAAAGGAAGAAGCCTCATCGTCAAGCACCCCCTCTATTAAAGCTGCCAATATCTTCGTCCCTAGAACAAACTCTGATGTGTACATGGAACCAGGCAAGGGAGGAGATGAAAGCAGCTCCTAGTCCAAGAGCCCCCTGCAAGCATTGAGCAAACATTTGCATCAAAGACCGCTAACCCAGCATTGGACATATGGTCATTGTCCCCCATCCTCATTCATGGAGAAGAGTATGTGTTCCTCCATGTGCGAGTGGACAAGACACTGGGAGTCCTATTTGGGTTCGATTTTGACGCCGTGTCCCTGGATTTTTGGGTTTAGATGACTAGAAAATGGAAGACTTTCTGGTGATGATGCTGATTACTTTAAGAGATGCAGATGTGTCAATATATCTTCCAGTTCCAAGGCAGAATAGGAGAAAGCTTCCACCTCTCAGATGGAACGAGATACATCATAGATATCAGGGATTTCATTCACATTTTCACAGTTGCATTAATGAGCAATTAACATGCAATATTTTTGCTACTAGATAGCGTGAAATGAAAGTGATCACATTGGTTACGAAAATAATCACTAGGAAACCAGGATATATAAACCAACGATAGTACTAATATTATCGAAAGTACTATTATCAGTGGTAATATTATTGTCGATAATACTAACGTTATTGACGTTATTATAGACAATACGGACGATAATATGCATATTATCGAGGATATTGTTTTAGCATTTTTTTGAGGTTCCCGCACAATTTGCAAGTACATATTGGAGAAAGAGGTAAGAGGGGCGCTTCATTCGACGAGATTGTGGTCATGCCTCAACAAACCCTTTGGTAAGTTGGGATGCAAAGGTGAACTATACTCAAAGGGTCATGCCAGGTAGAGAGGGGAGTTGAGTGAGCGTTCGTTGCACTCGTGGGTGTAGTTCGCACTCCAATCCCTTGCGTTTTGGAGAAATTATAGACCACAAACATGAGTGTTAATGAATGCGAGTGTTTGTTATGTTGTAGGGGTGGTCTGTACTCCGACTCCTTATGTTTTAGGGAACTTATGGACCATGAACATGAGTGTCGATTAATGTAACTATCATTGAGTAGTCTTGAGTAGAGAATTTAAAGTTTGGAGTTGTTAGAATTTGATCATCTTCTAGTGTGCCAATAAAGCATGGAGATAAGGGGGAGAGGAGATGGCAATGTTGATAGCTGAAATAGATTACGAGTTGCAACTAAAAATACACAATAAAATTTATCAGCTGGAACTAGAATTTTTCATGCACAATCATCAAGACGAGTTGTGAATAGGCAAGTTAGAGATGCATCGAGTAATGCAAAAGTCACAAATGATTTAAGTGATAATGTTCCTAGGCCTGGACACACATTTGAGGTAAAGATTCTGTGAAGATAGTGGGAGAGAAGGAAGGAGTCTCACTTGCAGCTTTCTCACATACACAATGGGGGAATACACACAAAGGTGGAGGCTGAAAACAGTTTTCCTCTTCTTAGTTGTGAAAGCCAAAAGAACTCTTGTACAAAGAAATAGAAGAACCCTATATGTGGGTCTCAAACCAAACTCAGCTAACTAAGGTGGCATACTAACTGAGCCACGAACTAGAGTACATAAGGATAGCTATCATCCAGCTATTATTCATGGGCGGTGTACCAACCGCATCTGCAACTAACAAGTTAGTGACATAAATGCACAACGGTCACCCTGGCATATCACGAGTGGAGCTCGATATCTCAACACTCCCCCTTGAGCTCAATCCCAATTCTTGCACACCAAGCAGGTCTCTGAACTTGCACAGCTTCTCTGCGCCCAATGCCTTCGTGAATATGTCAGCTACTTGATACTCTGTGCTAACATAAACTAGATCAATAAGACCTAGTAAAACCTTCTCCTACACATAGTGATAATGCACCTCAATGTGCTTTGTTCTAGCATGATAGACTGGGTTATTTGCCAAGTGTATACTACTCATGTTGTCACAATAAATGACAACTGGCCCATCTATAGATAAATGACAATTGATGCATATCATAAAGTAGCTTATGCAACCAAGCTACCTCACATGCAGCCATTGTTGCACCCCTATACTCAGCCTCTGTGCTCGACAAGGCAACTATAGGCTGTTTCTTGCTGCTCCAAGTGACTGCAGCACTCCCAAAAGAGAACACATATCCACTGGTAGATCGTCTATCAGAAATACTACCAGCCCAATCAACATCAGTGTATCCATGCAACTGTATCTAAACCCCAGCCTCATAAAATAGTCCATACTGCAATGTGGACTTTACATACCTGAGTATGCATCTAGCCGCATCCAAATGCGGTTTCCTTGGAGCCTGCATAAACTAACTTACCAATCCAACAGCATAGCTCAAATATGGCCTGGTAATAGTCATATAAATCAAACTTCTTACTATGCGTCTGTACATAGTAGGGCCTTCCAGAAGCTCACCTGCATCTGCGCTCAGCTTCACATTCTGCTCCAAAGGAACTGAAATAGGCTTATAGCCTGTCATCCCATATTTGGACAGCATGTCCAATCCATACTGCCTCTGCAAGAGCTATATCCCACTTGGTGATCTAATCACCTCAATGCCCAAGAAATAATGCAGCTCTCCCAAATCCTTCATCTCAAACTTCTGCTTCAATAGCATTTTCACATGAAGGATATCTTCATCACTATCACCTGTGATGATCAAATCATCAACATAAATGACAAGCAGCATAATACCTTTCTCTGTTTTTCTCACATAAAGTGAGAAATCTGCCTTGGAAATCTGAAAGCCAATAGTGACAAGATACTGTCCTATCTTGTCAGACCATGCTCTAGGTGCTTGCTTCAAGCCATACAAGGCTTTCTTCAACCTGCAAACAAACTCAGGATGAACAGCATGAACATAACCTGGTGGCTGCTCCATAAAGACCTCTTCGTGCAAATCACCATGCAAGAAGGCATTCTTTACATCCATTTGATGTAAAGACCATCCCTTTGATGCAGCCATAGCAATGACTGCTCTTATGGTTGCCATCCTTGCAATCGGACTGAATGTTTCTTCATAATCAATGCCATATGTCTGTGCATACCCCTTGACAACTAATCTTGCCTTGTATCTATTCATAGAACCATCTGCATTGTGCTTCACCTTATAAACCCACTTATAGCCAATTGCATTCTTGTCTTTAGGCAAAGGCACCAATTCCCATGTAGCATGTGCTTCCAAGGCATCCATTTCTTCATCCATGCCTTCCTCCCATTTTTCTTTTCCCATGGCTTGCTCAAAAGAAGTGGGTTCTGGTTCCTGTATCACTTTGACCATATAGGCATAGTGAATGGATGTAAATCCATCATATTTCAGCCTATCCACAGGATACCTAGCTTTGGTAGACCTGTGCAAAATAGGCTTACTTCCAGGTGCTCTCAAAACATCCCTGGTCTTCCTTACTCCAGGTGTAACAATAGAAGGAATACCCAACTCATTATCAATGCTCTGTTCTGAGCCACTGGATTCACCATCCACATAAGAGTGACCTGCATTCACATCAAACATGGGCTGATCTACCTTCTCTTTTCCTTTTCGTGATACCTGCATACCACTATCTGCATTGCTTTGAGGGGATTCTCCTGATCTCAATCTGCCTGTCCATGGTGAAGTATGTGAACCACTGCAAGAGGACTCTGTAGGTCCACTGATATTTTGTGATTGTTGCTGTGAATTCTGTGCAGCATTACCATTTTGTGCATCTACATCATCAATCACATCTACTGGTTTATACCAGCTACTCATCTCATCAAAAACATCTCTGCTCATTGTAAACTTACGAGTAGAAGGGTTATAGCATCTATACCCTTTCTGCTACAGAGAATAACCAATAAAGATGCACTTCTTAGCTTTTGGATCGAACTTGGACCTCAACTCATCTGGCACATGAACATAGGCAATGCAACCAAAATTTTTCAAATGAGAAATATCTAGTTTCCTACCAGTATACATCTCCTCTAGCATCATGCCATGTATTGCTGCAGTGGGAGTCCTGTTCATTATGTAAACTGCTGTAGCAACTGCTTCAGCCCAATAATAATCTGGTAGGTATTTTTCATTTAGCATGGCCCGAGATACCTCTCCAATATGCCTGTTTTTCCTTTCTGCAAGTCCATTTTGCTGTGGGGTATGACTGCATGAATATTGTTGCTTTATGCCATGCTCCTACAGGAACCTTGCAAACTCATTTGAGAGGTACTCTCCCCTTCAATCTGACCTTAGGCATTTTATTTGCAGGCCTGTTTCTTTTTCAACCATAGCTTTAAAAGCTTTGAAATGCCCAAACACTTCACTTTTCTTTTTCATAAAATACACCCAAACTTTTCTGCTATAGTCATCAATAAAAGTGACAAAATAATGACAGACCTTAGGCATTTTATTTGCAGGCCTGTTTCTTTTTCAACCATAGCTTTAAAAGCTTTGAAATGCCCAAACACTTCACTTTTCTTTTTCATAAAATACACCCAAACTTTTCTGCTATAGTCATCAATAAAAGTGACAAAATAATGACACCCTCCAATAAATGCAGCTTTAGTAGTCCACACATCGGAGTGGATTAACTCCAATGGCTTCTTACTCTCTTAAACATGTCTAGGAAATGGTTTTCTTGCCTGTTTTCCAAATTGATAGGCTTCACATACCTTATGCATTTCTGCAACCTTGAATTTAGGCAATCCTGCAACAATGTTTTGGGCCTGCATTGATTTAAGTCACTCTACATTAACATGACCAATGCGTTTATGCCAGATATCAATATATGCAACTACACCAGTCCCATGTGCAAACATTGCTGCACTCAATTTAGGCATGTCTGCATCCAATGTAAATATCCTGCCCTTCTTCTTTCCTTTTGCTATCAAGCGACCATTATTTTTCATATCCTCAACAAAGCATCCACGAGGATTAAATCTGACCTGCAAGCCCTGCTTAACCATTTGACCAACAGAAACTAGATTCTTGGTGATATTCGAGACATGAAATACATCAAACAGGTATTTATTTTTCCCATTCTGCATAGACAAAGGAATTTTACCAATTTGCACAATAGGATGTGCAGTATCATCACCAGTCTCCACAAATCCTGGTCTTTCTATTTTCCTTGCATCCTGCATCCATTCTGCATGACCTATCATGTGGTTTGATGCACCTGAGTCAACATACCACACATCGTTGCTTTCTTCTGCACTTGTCACAGAATTGGTCATATGCTGCACCATAAACAGATGCTCATTTCTGTCATCACCTTGTCTACTAGAAGATGCATAATTGCCTTGCTGCAATTTTCCATTCATAATGTCATTCTGCTTTTTGTAGCAGTCTTTAGCCATATGACCCATTTTACCATAGTAGTAGCATTCAACATTGTTGTTTGCATTTTCGCCTCTCTGCCATCCACCACGACCTCTGGCTCCCCCTGCCTCTAGAGTTACCACGTTCTCCTCCAAAGGACTGGTTTTCTTGAGTTTGCTACATATTCTGATTTCTACCACGGCCTCCAGATCGGCCTCCTCTACCTCTGCCTCTACCTTTTCCAGCATTTGAGTAGAAGACAGTTTCTTTTGAAGTTCCTCCTAAAGAAGATGCACCCCCATTTCTCTACTCTTCAGAAATTAGAAGAGCAAACAACTCCTCAAAATCAGGAAATTTTTCATGGATGGCAATGGATGTCCGGAGCTGTGCATAATCCTTTTCTAAACCATTCAAGGTCACAGGAACTAGATCATCATCTTCCACTGGTGACCCAATGGAAGCAAGTGCATCTGCAATTTTCTTCACCTTCATGTGGTAGTCATTGATGCTCATATTTTCTCTCTGCACATTGTGCAACTCCTGCTTGAGCTGCATTTTCCTGGCTTGCGTATTTGTGCTGTACATTTTTGCCAAAGTATCCCATGCCTCCTTTGGCGTACTTGCATCCTGAATATGCACAATCATAGAATCTGATGAAATACTGATAGACAGCTAGTACATAACTTTTTTTGGCTCTCTCATGCCATCCTTTAAATGCCTGCATTTCCTGTTGATTGGGAACATTAGGAAGAACTGGTTCTTCTTCATTTCTTGTAATGAACTCCCAATAGCCTTTTCCCATAAAGAAATTCGTCATTCTAAACTTCCATGCTTGGAAGTTGTTCTTGTCAAGCTTTTCAGTGACAATCTGTGAAAGAGAATAAGACGCCATTACAGAACACTACAAAATATTCTCACACTGCAAAAAACACAGCTTTTGCCTCACAAGGGCAAATCTGCAAAACTGGCAAAAGTGGTATTTAACCACACAGTCACTTCCTAGTGGCGATTTTGCATCAACAGGCAGTAAGGATGATTCTGTAACTCCTAATATCTCTGCACACAAGCATACGATGCAATTTTTTTGGCAACTTTTCACCGACCTGCAGAGCAGTGGTCGCATAGCAAAACAGGGCCTTTTTCTTAGTGCTTGTAGAGAACTTCTGCCTCCAAAACGGGCCTCGAAATGGCCCCGCAGCATATATTGCCCTCTCGCCACACCGTGAAGGGCATCTCAATCTGAGACAATGCACTCTTGCACTTTCCAATTGTGCTACCTGCAGAGATTTGCTCCCAAACTCGAAAAAGGAAAGCAACACTGGTCCTCTTACCAGGACACCGTGAACTTGGTTTGCATTCTTGAGCTCCTTACCACGAACCAAGCTCTGATACCATGTGAAGATAGTGGGAGAGAAGGAAGGAGTCTCACTTGTGGCTTTCTCACATACACAATGGGGGAATACACACAAAGGTGGAGGCTGAAAACAGTTTTCCTCTTCTTAGTTGTGAAAGCCAAAAGAACTCTTGTACAAAGAAATAGAAGAACCCTATATGTGGGTCTCAAACCAAACTCAGCTAACTAAGGTGGCATACTAACTGAGCCACAAACTAGAGTACATAAGGATAGCTATCATCTAACTATTATTCATGGGCAATGTACCAACCGCATCTGCAGCTAACAAGTCGGTGACATAAATGCACATCGGTCACCCTGGCATATCATGAGTGGAGCTCGACATCTCAACAGATTCCCCAAGTGGACATTGGTTCGATGCTTGATCCACACCACGAGATTCTCAACCAAAGTATGGGAAGAGCATTCATGTAGATCTCACAATCCTCTCAAAGAGGCATTCCACATGCATAGGCTGAAAAGCGTAAGTTACATGGCCCAGAATGGGACTTTGCTATGTTGAGTGGAAATGCAAGTATTGTGGAATACAAAAAGCTTGGGGAGCACCTCACATATGGGGTCACTTGCTAGGTGACTAAAAAAAGAACATTCCAGTTGTACAGCCCCCAAGAGCTGTTGTAATAGTTCATACCTTGATAGAGAATTTATAGTCGTGGAAAAATCCATAGAATATCATTTTAGGAAGGTCATGGTGCAAGTTCTATAGATAGACCAAACTCTACAAGCACACAAGGTGACAAATGTACAAAATTTATGGGTGCCCATGCTGCAGCAGCTTCTATGGATGCAAATTTTCCAGGAACTACTAATACACAAATTGCAAAAAAAAATTTAAGAAACTATTAATATGCAGATGCATCTCCACCTATTACTAATGAATCTAAATCAAGAATTGTGACTCACAGTTTCACACAACCCATGATCATTGAGAGCATCTGGATTCAAGATTTGGAGAATACACAGTCAATTTCGAGAAAGGGAGAGACGTACAAAAGAGGATAGAAGAAGGTACAGAAAGGAGGACGGATAGAAGGGGGTATAGAAAGGAAGACGCGATGGAAGGAGAGACGAGACGGAAGGAGGCGCGACGGAAGAGACGATGGGAGGGAAAGCGGCGCAATGTAAGGGGCGATGCGAGGGAAAGGGACATGAGGTAAGGAGCAATGGGAGGGAAGGAGGCGTGATGGAAGGAGGGATTTCATCCCCCTCCCCTTATTTCTTGGCGACCGCGACCACTAGGGAATAAGGGGAGGGGAAATAACCCCGCCCTTAATGGCGGGTGCACGATGGACTGTGGGGACGGATGGTGGACAATGAACGGACGGTTGGTGAATAGACAATGGGTGGGTGATGGACTATGGGCGAACGGGCGATGGACGGGTGGGGATGGGTCAACTTGCAACAAACAAACATTCGGATGACGAACGGCAGGGACATGCAAACAGGTGACAAAGATCAATTTTACTTTCAAGAAATTTATTGAGTATGGTGGATAAAAAGGATATGAGAGATGCATGGAACTGCATCACAAACTATGGATCATGCTTCACTTCCCCTTTGTACCACACATTATGTACAACGTTATGAGACAAAGCAAATCTAGAAGAGAAAGATCACATAAATCACATTATTTTTTAGCAGTTGCATACTACTAGATGTACTATTACCTCAGACGGATGGACAATGATAAAAATCCATGCCTTACTAAATATGATGGTTATATCACCATGCGGGGAGGCCTTCCACATAGCACTTGATGGCTCGCACATAAGAAATTCATCGGGCCTATATAGCTAGTGTAGTTTGAAGGGTTATAAGAAGAGAGATAGGCCCTGAGAAAGTTATGCAGGTCATCATGGACAATGCCAAGAGTTGTAAGAAGGCCCGAGGGGGGGCTCTTAGAAATATGTACGATAGCTCGTGTGATCAATAGGCCAGGTTTAATATTCTTATGAAGCTATAGAAAATATACATACATAAGGGAATTTTAAATTCAAAAAGTGAAATTTTTCATTTAAAGGGATACTTTAATCATCTCAAAATTTATAGAAGGGGGCGCAGGGGGTGCACCACTAAGAAATCCTATCTATCACGTGCATTCAAGGGGTATTAAAAAAACGCCTCCACTAAATCTTGTTCCCCAATAAAACAACTCCTCTTTACTAATGAACTAGCATATTTTTTTCTAAAGTTGAATTAAAAACCCCCTCCTGTTATTGTAAACCTATTAAAATTTTCCTAAAAGTGGAATTAAAATACCCATACTTTTGAATGCATGTGGTACACTAAACTTTTCGGAGGTGAACCCCCTGAGGAAGGGGGTTTAGGGGTTTTTTTTAATACCTTGTGATCGCATGTGCTAAATGGGGTTTTTACATAGTGGCCCCCCCGGGTGAGAAGGTTGGTAGATATTGCAGAGGGAGTATAGAAATTTATATGCATTTGCATGATGCACGCACACTTTAAATCTTGCCTTGAAAGATTGGTATAAACAAGTGCCATGGTTGAAAGAAATTGTGCATGAGGCTCTAGATAGTGTAAAGTTGACATGATCGAAGCAATGTTTAGGAGTGATATTCATGTCGAGAGAGGGTTATACTATGCTACAATTGCCAACAAAACCACAAGATTTGCCACATATGTCTACACATTGCAATCCTTGGTAAAGAACATGAATTTTCTTACAGATATGTTCCATTGTGATGCATTCAAATGATGGATGCCAGAGTTGGGCAACAAAGGATGAGATCCAAGACATGAAAGATGCATTGGGATCACCTACATGATGGAGACGGATTGAGGATGCTACAAACGTTATATGAAACCTGTCTTGTATGTGCTTAGGACTTTGGACTCAAAGGATCCAAAAGTTGGAAAAGTTTGGATGCATTTTTGGAGTATTGAGTAAGCTCTCATTAGGAAGAGTTCCCTGGCTCATCCACCCCCTGCCTTACATTTTGAATGTCTCTGGTGCCTTGTATTTTGAATGTCTAATTGTATTTTGTGTGTCTCCAGTGCCTTGTATTTTATTTCCGATACCTTACATTTATATTACAGGTATTGTATCAATATAATGAGTAAGCATAATCAAAATCTAAACCAACTATGATGACAATATGTAGCTACTCCTATGCAGATGAAGTTAGATGCTACTATGAAGGCTAGTCATCAAGCTACTGTGAAGGAGGTTGATGTGATCAAGCTCATTAGGCTACTGTGAAGGTTGAGGCTTCTCATCGGGTTGTTGTGGATCCTCCGTATGTCGATGATGGGCCTCACTGGAAAGATTCTCTTCCATTTGGGACTGTCCTCAACTATGTTGATCTCCTCACCCCCCTACTCCTCCATACCACTTTGTGGTGGCAAGCTCCTTTCCTTTAGCAACAGCATACTCCTTCGTTCCAGAAGCACTAGTTGTAGATCTCACTCTGCGTCTCCCTTGGGATACTTTATGAGCATAACTTAATAGCTTTTCTATGACATGGATCTATATCCATCCACATACACTAATGTAAATCTATCCTCAAAAACCTACAATCAAGAACAATAATAAGAAAAATTAGATTATATCTTGTTTCACAATGGCATTTGTACAAGAGTCATTATGAATATATAGATTTATATACTTACCCTGTTTGGTTGCGTATCTACAAAGTAAGTATCTAACAAATATTTGGCATAGATCATTCACATGAATGGGGATCATCCTATTGTGGTGCCTATATAAACTTAACAACCTTAAGATATGGTTTATATAATTGAGGAGGCCAAAAACATCATTGAACATCCAAAAATGTCCTTACCTTTAAGAAAAAATTCTAAACACTATCTAGCAAGTTCCACATTTGGAGGACAATGATCCAAGCCATCCAATAAATTTTTTAGGCCTCTACAAGATAAATCCTATTATTAGAAATGATGAAGAAGCAACTCAGAGCTTTATTTATATAGGGCTATTTTAAAGAAAGGAAACATACACATCAAAATCCGTATGTGTTCCATAGAGAGAATTCATGCGAAAGGCTTGTTTTTTGTGAAGATCAATACACACTAGGCTCCAATGGTTGCTACAAAAAAAAGATAGATACATCAATCAACACAACAACAAATGATACAAGAAATGAAGTAAAATGTACTATCCACTTACTTAGAGTGATAACGTAAGAGGATGAGAGTAATCAAGGTGAAGTCATAGTGTTTAAGCCACTTCACAATAATAATGGTAGGAATCTTTTGATTTCTTAGTAAGGGATACATGCGAAGAGCAAGTACATGAACCTCAAGTTGTTGCCACTCCTTTATCCTTGCTCTGTACATGTCGGTAAAAATAGTTATCAGTGCATTGTATAAGAAACTCAATCCATATCATCACTTAATCAAGAAACTCAATCCATATTCATCACCTAAGCATGAAGATCAATTACCTGAGAATAGAAAAAAGAATTGTGTCAGTCACCCACTCTCCTCATGACATCAAAGCTCACAAATAGTCTTGGGAAACTTGAAGATAATATTTGATCCCAAAAAAGTTATCTTTTGATTATTTCTAAGGTCCCTGAGGGTAGCCTCTTGGATGAATTGCCTGTTGGAAGCATCCCTTTGCTTTATCATGGCCTCCTCATAAGTAGCCTTGCCCCTTCGGTTTCCTTGCTGGTGGCACAAATATAATATCCCTCATTTTGAGGTCTACACAATTGCAACGATGAAGGAGTTTGTCATATCTATAACGACCTCTCTTAAGTGTCTCAAAATCTTTCACCATCAAGGTGAACCTATGACTATGAGCAACAACAATCATGCTATCCTAGAAGAATTCTATCATCCAATCTTTAGCTGACTCTTGGAGAGCAAAAATGCAGACCTATGCCATCTATAACCTAACTTATTCTCATCACAGATCTCCCTCACAAGCCTTTGAAATGTAGCCTTTGGCATTGCATATCCCATGGCTATTTTGTGCCTTTCTTATCTCCCTAAGCACTAACACCTTTTGAGAGACCCTCCTCTTCTTTGCCTACTTGAGGATATGCATGGACTTCCCTTTCCTCTTATGAGATCCTCTTACACTGGCACTAGCAACAGGGGCAGGGGCAACTTCAGCAATGGGAGGCCCCTTATCAACCACCCTAGTTGTTTGCTTTGTCCTTGCCATGATAGTCTTCCAGCATGCAAGCAAGAGCTTTATTAGAGTAGTCCCTATTGGCCCTGTAGAGGAAGAAGAGCAAGACAAAACTTGTAACAAGTGGATATGCAAAAATGTTCTTGAGAATGCAATTTGGAGGGTTGGGAACATGCCAAATCAATTTCTTAAGCACATTATTGAAAAACTATACCAAACAACCTGTTTCTCTCTCACATTAGGGGAATTTTGGACTCAAAAAGGGCCTCTTGGATTAGTCTCTTAAGATTTGTGATTAGCAAACCAGCTAATGGGAAGGCTTGGGCATTAAAATAAAGGAGGATTCCATATTGGCCTCTCATTGGTGGAGAGTCCTCCTTGGTCCCCACTAGGCTTCCACTTGCTTCTCTTGCCCCCACCACCTATTGAGGCATTTACTTCCCCCTTTAACTTTTGGATGGTCCCCATACCCTCCTAGGCTCTCTTGGTAGGCCCCCGAATCCGCGACCTTTTTTTCCCTCCAAAAAATTAAAAATTTCCAATTTAAGTGTCCTTAGCACCCCAAACTCCTCCTAGGAGTCTCCCCAAACTATTCCCATTAACTCCCCACCTTTCTCTGAGCCTCTTCCTCCTCTCTACCTCCTTTCAACCTCCTCTGAACCTCTTCCTCCTCTCAACCTCCTCTCAGCCTCCTCCCAACCTCTTCCTCCTCTCAACCTCCTCTCAACCTCTTCCTCCTCCCAACCTCTTTATCTTTGCTTGCTCCCATTCTTTCTACAATGGTGAAGCACTCCCCTTCCCCTAGGCTAAATTTATAAATTCAATCTTGTGTGGGTCACATTTTGAAGGACAACAGTGATATTTGGATCCCTCAAGAGTTTAGATTAATGTCATGGGTCATAATGCAACCATCTGCAATAGGTCCATTCAAGGTTTCTAGAAAGGATAGAGGAAAGAAAGCGAAGCATTGGAAGGGTCATACAAAAAAAGGAGTTGGTTGTGGCTCCCGAAGCAGGCGGGACATCATCCTCCACAAGACAGCCAGAAGAGGAAGAGGAGGAAGGAGAGCAAAAAGAGGAGGAAGAAGGTATGACGGATGAGGTTTTGATGCAAACCCTTCCATATATTTTGATTGAAAACATAGAATATTTATTCTTGATTGACATTCAATATATTAAAAATTTGAGAGAAGATGAAGTATTAGGGGCACTCTCCGCTTGGGAGAGTAGTAGTAACTTAGGTTACCCAAAAGGGGTTGGATAGGTGCATAGATTTGGCACTTACAAACACTTTGGAGCATCTGATCTTAACTATGTGGGAGGAAATGCATGACTCTACTAATGCAGCAGTTATAGAGATGGAGTTCCGTGAGGTCTAAGAAAGATTGGAGGCAAAGAGAGTGCAGAAACACCAGAGACTTGAGAATACTACAGAGGCACCACCTCCAACAATTGATGAGAGCAAAAGCTCCATTGATATAACTCGGCCAGACGAACAAGATGCTGCCCACATTGTAAGTTCATGATATTTTGTCGATATGAATGAGTTTATGCTCTTAATTTGGCATTGAGAAGATTATTGAATGTTATCTCCATTTTTAGGACGTCATCGAAGTTGATCAGTTTCCAACATGTAAAGGGGGTCGAGGTGATAGCATTGGTGTGGAGTAAACACTAGGACACTACATGGGAATGCTCGAGTGCCATAGCCTAGTGTGCTTCCATACTTTGTTCTCCCCTTATGGGAAGGAGGAGATGATAAAGTGCAAGGCACTTTCAAATCTAGTTTCCCTTGTGCCTTTACCCCCTTCTGCACGCAAGTGTATTTTGGTGAGGCGGTACTTAGCACTATCTACTTTTGGAGAGAAACTAGCAAGAAGAATCATGGCGGTTGCTGCTATGGGTGCTTCGGCAGGTGTTTATGATGCTGGGCAGCTTATAGAATATTTTAGTGAACCCACTACCATTGTCAACTCAGAGGAGAGTAGCTAAAGCTAAGCAAGCAAATATTTTGTAAAAAATGCATCTATTGGATGCAATATACAAGAAATATTGTATAGACATCAAAATTTAATATATATTTCTCTTGTTTTCCAGATGGGTGGTGTTTTGCATTATAATTGATTTTCATTTCTTGGATTTTAGTGTATCCTCAATTTAAATATACGATTGATTTTGAAGAAAAGTGCATTCCCTTATCAAAGGTTTCAAGAATTCTTCAAGTTACTAGGTGTATGAATAGACAAGATCAAGATTGCCGATGAACTCTAATCAAGATAGCAACAAAAGGTTAAATTGGATGCACAATCTCAAACCCTTCCATATTTAGATGCATCTTGGGACTAGGAATGTTTTGCATCCCAAACCTAGTAGGAAAATAGAACAATAATATGGTGGCTAATTTAGTTATGTGCATGGTTAGTTGGAAGGATTAATGTAAAATAAGAGGATATATGCTCCATGATTGAGATGGCAAGCTCTCACTTATGCCAATGGTTCCACATGGAGATGGCAATAATCCACACATATACTTGGTTAGTGTTTGTATATTATCAAATTTGGATAGGAAACAAGCATATGACTGACTCAATCCTAGCATAGGAGATTGGGTTTTGACTTTATGGAAATTGTGGCTAAGGGGTGCTACACACAATTGAAGATGTAGGCCCTTATGGCGTAAAATGTTGTAAAGTATGCTAGGAATGGCCAAAATCACTTTAGAAGTGTGCCTTGATATTCTGAAGGCATTGGTGATGATTGCAATGAAGTTTGATACAAAATGATAAGGTTAACAAATGCACTGATAGCTATGAGCAACAATGGATTAAAATGCTTGCAATGGTGGATTAAAATGATGTGAATAACATGACATATGAAACCATGATTCAAAGTGGGTCCCAACTTTGAATGCTAATGATCAAGATATATCATATGGGTATATAAATTCGGACACATTTCAAGCATGAAGAAGCAAATTGATTTGGGCAAAAATTTTGCGTCTTTGATTGGAAGGTGGCCATGACATAGGCACTTTTTTTGTTTTTTTATATTTGTTTCTTTTGTGTGTGATGGGTGTGTGTGTAAGCAATGGGGGATGCATCCCCCAATTAAAAAAATTAAAAAAAAGCCCCTGAGAGGCCCTGGTCATGCAGGCGTGACTTTGGGCTAGATGGGGTCCCCGTCTGGCCCAAAGTCATGCCTGCATGCACTAGGGCCTCTCAAGGGGTTTTTTTGTTTTCTTTTGGCTATGTCTTTCTTTTGGGGCATATCTTACCCCCATCACACACACACACACCCATCACACACACAAATAAATAAATACAAGAAAAAAAACAAAAAAAAGCCCCCAAAAGGCCCTGGTACCCTGTCTAGCCCAAAGTCGCGCCTACGTGCACCAGGGCCTCTCGGGGGCTTCTTTTTGTTTTTTTTTTGGGGGATGCATTCCCCATCACTTACACACACACCCATCACACACACAAGAAAAAAATACATTTAAAAAAACAAAAAAAAGCCCTTGAGGGTCCTTAGTGGGCATAGGCATCTGGCCCAAAGTCATGCCTGCGCACACCAGGGCCCCTCGGGGGCTTTTTTTTGTTTTTGTTTTTTGGGGGGATGCATCCCCCATCACATACCAGTGTCTAATCACATTCTAACATGATTATTGACTACATACTAGTGACTAATTACATTATACCATGATTATTTGTCATCAACATTCAATTACATTATGTACATACATCAGATATGGAAGTAAATAATACACTGCAAGATTCCACTTGAAAAAAAAGTTGAAAATATACAAGAAAAATAGTTTCCTAAGGATTCTATTACAAAAAATATTTACAGCCATCTTTGCACAAAATTGCTTTTGACAACCAAAATTGGTGTCCATAGTGAATACAACAAAAAATCTGATCTATGGCCTAAGTTGTGGGTCTTCTTTAATCCACCAACTGCATGTCTTTTGCCATGATCATAACCCTCTTGGCATGGATTACACACAAGTTTGTGTCCTCAAGAAGGTTAACGATCACCACTCTTACTGCTTCTTGTATGGTGGCCAGTGCAATTGATTGAATATGTTAGTCGTCCCTGTAGGACTGCATAATCTCTTTCACCAATCGAGCGAACGGAGCTCTTGGAATTAGAAGGTTCACACTACTTCGATACTTTCTTATCTCTTGAAACACCTTCCTTCTAGGCTTTCTGTAGTGTTTTCTAGGGACTCCACCTCCACCTCCACCTCGCCTACTATGAGCTTTGCCTTTTCCTTTTGCTGTGTGATGCAATTATGGCAAAGATTTTCCACCCTATCTAGAATGTGGAAAGCCCTGAGTAGAATTGTGCCATGCGGGTTGTCGTTGTTGGCTCTCCATTTGTGCCCTTTGTTGTTGAGCCAATTGAATCCGCATTTGCCTAGCATCTTCTTGTCCCCCTGGCCCATTCCAATCCACATCTTTTGCACTCCTATACTTCTGGTCTGCTTTCTGGCTCTTGAGGTGCCTCGAGTTGACTCTGAGGATTGGATTGCTCCCCATGATCTTTTTCATCGTCATCTATTTGTTCATTGGTTTCTGTCCTCTCCTCCTCCTCCTCCTCCTGCCTCCTCTTTCTTCTCTCTTCGATCATTGCATTGTATACATCAGGAGGGATTGGGAGCTTTGTTCTGGAATCAACCAGTCTTCCAGTTTGCTTTATTCTTGCCATGTCGGTGATGGTGGGGCTATGGGAAATGTGACAGTAGGAAGAAATGTATTAGTATGAGAGAGTACTGGTGGTACTGAGAAAATGAAGGTATTTGCATATATAAAGGGGTATATATATTTTGTGCATCATTATTAGTTAGCCCCCCCCCCTTCCCCCTTTTACCCCCCTCAACCCCTCCTCTGCCCCCCCTATTTGTTATCGTCCCCTCGGAGGTTAACCTCACAAAATTTTATTGTACCACATGCATTGTAAAGAAGGGATATTTATCAAAAAAATTACTTAGTTCATTAAAACATTGGGTTTTTTCATTCAACTTTAGCAAAAAATTATGTAAAGAGGAGGGGTGTTTGTTTTGGGGAAAAAAACTTATTTAAGGGGTTTTTGAAATTCCCCTTGAACTTCTGTGAGGTCACTCTCCCAACCTTTTCTCATCGCCTACCCTTGTTGGGTCCACAAGTACAAAATTTAACGCTTGTTTTTAAAAAAAAGAGCCAATTAATCAAATGTCCACAAGAAATATTGAAGTGCGATTTTAATTAACATCGAAGTACACTTGGTTTAGTGATCCAACGCTTTCCAATACAAGTTCTGGTTGCTATCCAAGTTCTATGTTTTTGGGAAGCTTGCAAAGATATCCATGAATGCCTTCTTTTACTCGTTTGAGTTCAATGAACTGCTTGGGCTAACTCCATTTGCAAAGCTTTATTCCTTGCATAGGAGGACCCGACCATGATAGAACCACTTGAACATCTCATAAAGAGTATTACTGCCATTAATCCCCCCTCCATGTTGTGTACTCTTGAAATAAGCACCTCGAGCTCTATAATGAAGCATTTCCATCCCTTGGTCACTCCAAGCATTCAAGGAACCATATTGGCGAAGAAACCATGGACTATGAGCATAAAGAATGTGCTGCCTACATTAAAAAAACACATGAGGTAAACAATAATAAATTGATTGCAATTATAATTTTGAAAATAGCAAAGACGAAACACACCATTTAGTGAGTAATGTGTGATTCACCCCATCCATCTACCATGGCTTTAATGAACTCGTTCACGATGACTTTATATCTCCTTTATATAGTTGCACATCATCATCGTCTATGGAAGGCTTCCTCAAGATCTTTACTAGATTACCCAATTCTTTCCAAACACGTATTCTCAAGGTTCTGACATGACGATTAGCTTCCAAATTAGTGGTGCAACCATATAACTTTTTCCAATAATTCCAATGCAGATTTAATCGATTTTTTCCATGATTGGACAAAAACCTTCGTGCCTTAGAGCCTCCCATGGACACTTTATTTGGAAGATTTATTGGTTTTCCTTACAATTGTGCATCTTTGATTAGCTTTACGTCTTTGATTAGCTTTACATTCCCCCCATGTAGACCCATGCTCGAGAGTAAAGCTTCAACCCTTGCTCTATACATGATGCCACTCTCTCCTCTGGTTTCATGTTCCATGCATATACAATGTGCAAGTAAAGCAATTTATCAATGAGCCGCATCTCCACATGTAACACACAGAAATGCACTCTTTGTAATGGAATGTTTAAAATTGGATCCCTTTTTTTTTTTTGCATCCTGATTGCAACTCATTACTCCATTGCTCCAATACATCTGTTTGTTAGCCTCATCATAGATGATGTCATTCATTACATCTTTAGCATTCCCAAAGTCTTTTCCTCTTTTTATTTTCTCTTTCCCTCTATGTATTCCTATGTTACTGCCTCAAGGTTGGTGTGAGGGCATATAATAAAGACATGGATATGTCGCATTTGCACTCAATTCCATTCCAAACATACACTTCAATGTCTTAAGATCTCCTACCATGTGCCATTCAACTTTAAATGATCCGAACCCTTCAACTTGAAGCAACTCTTCTTTCATTTGCGCATCTATGACACTTGGAATTGGAGATCTATCAAATACCCATTTCAATAATGAGTGTCGCTTTAGGAAGTTCAAACACGGCAAGCCACCAAATGTGCTTTTCTAATTGCACACTAAAATCTTCCCTAATTTCCTTACCTTTGGCATGTCTGAGGGCTTTATTCATCAAAGTAATACTAACCCTCTCCAACTTGTGGCCTTTTACAACCTCACACTCATCCATTTTGATAACGAATACTAACTTTCCTTCACAATCTGAAAGATTAAAATATTTACATGATTAGAAAAGATTTCAATAAAAATTTCAGCTCTCTAAACAATATAATTTTAACCTACCCCATGCTTTCATGTTGTAAAACTCCACCATTGCAGCTTGGACCCTACGTATATCAAAAAAAACATTATTATGCTCTGTGGACTCAAAGGTTCTTGGTCCTTGCTTTGCCCCTTTGGTAGTTGGTCCTCCTTTCTTTTTACTATGTTGGACATTTGTCTTGTTTGTGCCTTCCAACGTCATGCTTTCTAAGATGTGTGTAAATCCACCCAACAAATCTTGAATACCATAATTTGTTTCTTTCCTTGCATTTCTAATGTATACTGGTCTCGACAATAGAGGATTCTTAATGCCTTGACCTCGAAGTGCATTTACAAAGACATTATACACAACTAAGTACCCTTGCTGACTAATGCTAGTAGCATCACATGCATGGACAACTTCCGATGGAAGATTCTCTAAATCAGTTGCAACCTCTTTTAATATTGCATCTCGCAATCCACGCAGACAAGGGTCCCTAAGAATAGAAATGAATTCTTTCTTCTTAACTACACTCTTTATGGCACAAAGTTTGTCAGAGGAATTTCTTCCAATAACCTCCTCCATAAAATTTCTATAGAAATCATGATAACATTAGAAAAATAAATAACTCATCTGTAAGTAATGCTTCATAATTACAAAATAGTCCAAATATACATACCTTGTAGCTTTCACCCTATGCTTCCTTGCTCCACCACCATATGCCAAGCTCTCCATTGGTTACACAGGCTTGATCCTATGCTTGTAACCTAGAGGGGTTCTTTTTATCCTTTCTAATCTCTTAGTAAATGTAGTAAGCTCTTGTTGGATACACCAAGCCTTTTTCAACAGTTTGTTCTTCTCATATATTAATCTTGTGATTGTGTCTTGCGACCTCTCTTTTGCAATTTTTGAGTCAGCAAGTTTTTTTTTGTTCTTGGAGGTTGTGGCCATAACATTGACGAGTTGTGGCATACTCTAGTGCAATTTCGATGTGTAAGTGCTTTTTCGTGGCTTGTTGGTGTGATCTTCCAATGGAGCCATGAGAGGGATTTAGAAATAAGGCCTTGGATCAGTTCAAAGAATAGAATAGCATCAATATTTGGGTGTTGCAAAGTGCTTACGATAGAAGGAGTATGAATGTGGAATTGGAAGATGATTATGGTGAGAAGAAGTAGGATTTAGATGTTGAAAAGTGATTTGGGTGCATAGGCATCGTTTGGGGGAAAGTTTTGAAGAGTTTTGGGCCATTTTGGGCACTTTTGAAAATTTTCAAATTTTTGGGCTAGGGTGTACCCGCGAGATACTTTTTGGGAATGTGGACCATCTAAAGGTTGTAAAGCGAGTTAACTTTTTGAGAGTGGGGGGGCCCTCCAACTGGGAGAGGGAGGTGCACTTTTGGGGACCACCAAGGACCTAGGGAGATGTACTTTTTTGTCCCCATATGGGGTGATGGGACCCTTTGTAGGCCTTATTAGTTCTTAATCCATTTTGCTAATCCACTCCTTATGAGGCCCTTTTTGAGTCCAAAATTCCCCTAATGCATTCCACTAAATTGATCAAAATTCCAACCCACCTTAGAGATAACACAACCAACAATGTAGAAAATTAAAAGTAGTCTCTATAGGCCCTATAGAGGAAGAAGAGAAAGACAGAATATGCAACAAGAAACATATGCAAAAGTGTGCTTAAGAAAGCAATTTGGAGGGTTGGGAGTTGTTGTCCAACAAGCCAAATCGCTTTCTTAAGCACATTATTGAAATTTTATCCCACACAATCTGTTTATCTCTCACATTCCACTAAATTGATAAGAAGGTCAACATAGCTAAAGATGACACAAACATCAATGTATAAATCAACAGTATCAAAACAAATTTTAAAACATTGATTAACACAATCCAATATGATTCCAACATAGAAATTGATGCCCCTACTTCTGAATAAACTACCCTCATAACACAATTTATACATGTGCCTAAGAAAATGATTTTGAATTTTGGGAGAATGCCCAACATCCCAAATCGCTTTCTTGAGCACATTATACCTATTACTCCGGATATTCACCTATTGTTTCAATTGCCAACTACCTTTTATAATCCTGAAGAGAATAGCATCACCAAAATTCAAAAGGCAACTGATGCTCCTACTTCAAAACAAAGGACCCTTGGAACAAACTTCATACATGTGCCTAAGAAAGCGATTTTGAGTGTTGAGGGGATGCCCAACATCCCAAATTTCTCTCTTGAGCACACTAGAGCTATGTCTCTAGATTTTCACAAAATGTTGCAATGTCCAAATACATTCAGAAGATTGCAAAGAATATCACCATCAATAATCTAAAATAAAAACCTTCTATAGAAGTGTGCCTAAGAAAGCAATTTGTGGAGTTGGTAACAAGACCAATAGACCAAATCACTTTCTTGAGCACATTTCCAATATAATCTACTAGATTCCAAACACATGTGCATTTTGTGTTCTGTCCAAAGAAATTTTTGATTTGTGCTTAAGAAAGCGATTTGGAGTGTTGGAGCATGGCCCAACAGCTCAAATCACTTTCTTGAGCACACTTTACTATCTTAGGGATGTGGACAAAAAGTATATTCAGAATAGGGGGGGACTTCATCATACCAAGCCTGCATGTTAGTTTCTATAGTGTAGAGAGAGTGCGGTTGACAGATGTGGAGTGCACACGATGGAACCAGATAGGAGAGAACGGATTGGAGCGGGAGCGACGGTATGAGATAGTAAAGAATCAAAAAAGTAGATGATTAGTACCGAGAGAGGTATATGCACCCACCTCTAAAAAAAGTCAAACCACCTTGGAATGCATGTACACATGTGTGCCATAAATAGAAGGAGTCCCCATCTAGCCCCTAGGTATGACCACCATACATGCCATAAATAGAAGCATATCATAATAAAGGCAGCATCATCGAGAATCGTGCCTATCAACGGCTATAGTACTGACATTGGAGTCGTGGCCATGGGTATACAAGGCTAGAAAGGCTTACTGAATGCCTCCCACTCTCCAACAATTTCTAAATACATTGACCCTACTTCTTTGTAACTTACATTAAAAGCTGGAAAATGTTAGATTTGGACTTATGAAACCTGTAAAATTAATCATATATGTCTATTTTTGAATTCATATAGTAAAGTCAATTTCAAAGAGTGAAACCAAATTTATTATTTTTTCATTCCTTGTAATGCATTCCATCTAGTAAATGGGATAAAGAAGGATTACTTTGCTACCTAAAAATAAGGGTCTTGGCACATCCCTCAAAACATTTCTAGCAATCTAACACAACGAGATCAAATGGTTCTACTCCTTAATGTCAAAGGGTGAGATACTAGCTTCATAATGACTGTATTTACAATATTTGGCTTGTTGGCATGGCCTCCACTTCTTGAAATCGCTTTCTTAAGCACAATCCTGACAAAGTGCTTAATAAGGTGATTTTGGGTTCTCTAGACATGGCCAACAAGCAAAATCTCTTTGTTAAGCACATTCTTGAGTTCCCTTCGGTTAGATTATTTCTTGGGCTCAACATTCTAAACTTTTATATTCCCTTTTAGATCAAAGGGATCCAGGAAGAGTATCCCAAAAAAGGAGGCTAGATTTCATCTCCTAGATTGTGTCTAGCCTATACCAAGTAGCCTATACCAAGTGGAATCATCACTCTTTCTATCAAAAGTCATATATTGCTTTGCTGGTTTTATTTTGACTGAATGTAGATACTATGTATGTAAAGCAATGTAGATACTATATAAAGCAAAAGTGTTCTTAAAAATGAAATTTTGCATATTGGGTCTTTGTCCAATAAGCTAAATCACTTTCTTGAGCTCAATTATTGAAGTGTGTTAAGTTTCTCCTTTATGTTGTGGCTCTTCCCTCTATTTGGTTTTTATGCTTTAGAAACACGTTTTCCTACCAAATCAAAAAGATAAGGGTAAAGGGAAACAAGGAAAGACAATGAAGTTGACTTGTTGGAATTGTGGTGAAGGACCATCCTAGACCTAGTATGTTCATAATTCAATGTGTTCTTTTCAATGTCATGTGTCCTTAATAAATGCAGAGACTCTATTGAATGTGGATGCAACGAAATGTTAAAATGTGCTTAAGAAGGTGATTTTGTCTATTGGAGCACTGTCCAACAATCAAAAGCCCTTTCTTGGACACACATCTTGAATATGGTCTTTCATAGGCAAATGTTTGCATTTGTTTGAGCTAGATACATTTGATGCCCTCATAACAACTCTATCTACTGCTAAAGTGTGCCACTTTCTCTTTCAAGGACATATTTGGGCAAGCTCTCCTCTTTTTTTGGTTGTTCATGCCATTAAAGTACTTTTTCTTTGTCTGATTTAACAGACAAGGGTAAGAGCTTCCAAAAGGAGACCAAGGTAACAACTTCTAATTTTGGGATCAAGGACCAACCTATTCCAAGTAGAATTTGTTTAAAAGACAATTTATTGAAGTGATGCTTCAGAATTTGACAAAATTACTAAGAAATATGATTAAGAAAGCGATTTAGCCTGTTGAGCAAGCCTCCAATAGGCCAAATTGCTTTATAATAAATGTTCTCAAGAAAGTGATTTGGTCTATTCGAGACTTGCTTAAAAGTCTAAATTGTTGTGTTAAGCACATTTCTTAATAATTCTCTAAAGTGATATTTTAACATGTTGAGCACATTTTGAAGCATCATTTCAATACATTTTCTCAAAATAATGCCTCATATCAAGTTGAATTTCTATTTGTTGTCCAACTCAATGTATAAGTTTTATCTCTTTTAAAATATGTTTGCTTTACCAGAATCACAAGATAAGATTAGGGTTTCCTCTAAGATAACTGTGAACTTCAGTTCTAATGTTACCCTCATGGAGCATCCTAAACCTGGTAGACTCTCATTTTATGTATTTTGATTTTCTTTTGTTGATGTCTAGACACAAACAGATATTGATGAAGAGTTTTAAATGATGCAGGAAAAGGAAAAGGTGTTCAAGAGTATGAAGTACCCCCAAGGAAAAGACATTATCACATGCCCCGAAAGGTTCCAAGGTAAGAGAAGAAACGGAAACATGTGATGAACTGCTTTCTGACTTCCCTCATAAGTGCTACTATCAAAGATTTTCGTATTTTCTATGAAATGTTCAACAAGGAGCTAGATTATTCACATTTGGTTGAACAACACAATAAATTTCTGGATGAACAATGCAACACCTTTCAAATCTCATAGGGGAGGGAAGGGATGTATTGGAAATAAGTATCACATCCACATCAAGGATTTGTTGATAGATAATAAGTTTAGAACTTCCATTCATAAGAGATATGACCTTTTGCTTTGAAGCATGTTAAGGCAAAGTGCAACATGCACAATAGAAATTGCAAACTTCTAGAGGAATGTTTGGGGTTTGTACTATACCTAAACTACCATCATGTTGACACTAAGGAGAGCTTGGAGACATAGAAGGATGAGGAAGCAGATGAGAGGCCCTAAGATCAAGAGGAAATCCAAGAGGAGGTGGAAGTATCAGAGAAGGAGGATGACGAGGAGGTGATAGCTGTAGTCAAGGAGAGAGATGAAGCTATTGCACTCGACCCTGTGGCAATTCATGGGTAAGTATTGAAGGCATTAACATCGAAAGCTGTAGTCGTACCGTGCCATTGCTTCCCACTTTTGAAATTAGAGATATGGAGTTTATTCTTCTTCATGACATTCAAGCAATATTTGACTCAAGGGAAGATTACACATTGGTATTGATTTCTCAATCCTGCCATTTGGATTTTGAGATCATTACAAAGGATGACCCTTTCCACGGCATGGAAGACAACTTCAACTCATAGGAATATCTATCCACTTGCTTTGAGGAAGCTCAAAAATGTATGGGATACTCTTACATCCTGATGATAAGACATTCATGAAGATTCAAAGAGACTTTAAATTTGACAAGATAGGAAAAAGGGAGGAGCAGAAGAGAGTACCATAGAGAGAAGCATCTTCCTTTGGAAGGAAAAGGATCTAGAGGCAGATGAGAATATGAAGGTGAATAATCTTGTCTTTTGGTAACTCTGCTTTGATTTTCATTTGAGTGATCGTGTCTTTCGATATCTCTGTTCTCATGTTGCCTTTAATGATTTGTGTAGTTGTATGTTGAAGATGATTCCTTCCTTGTGAGGTTTGGTGGGACCAGGAGAGAGGTCTTGGCTAGCTTGCCAGCCTCTCTCAATATATTAAGAGGCCTTCTTCTGCAAAACTATTAATTTATCACTGGCATTTAAGCAATAATCGTGATATAATTGTTTGGTTCTTCAAATATTTGTCAGAGTTCTTGGAAGGTGATCAAATCAACCAGCAGAAGGAAAGATCATTCTTGCGGAAAAGATGTCTACTTTATAATATTTTTGGTCATTAGGGGAGATTTGGGGTCTCAAAAGGGCCCCCAATTAGTGTTTCTTAATTTCAAGGGATTAGAGAGCAATTTGAGGTGTACCAATGAGAGTGCTCTGAGGTGTGGGGCAATGCCATGTTGAAGTTGACAAAAGAATTTAATTGTGTGGAGACCTCTAACCTAGAGTTTGGACCCATGATCTTCACTCCCAACCCTTGATCTAATCTTCAATCCAAGGGATACATTCAAATTTGAGGTAAAGCACTTCCAACCATTAGATCAAGGGGTAGATCTAAGGGATACCATCAAAGGATACAAGGATGAAATCTCACAAGGATGAAATCTCCACCCTTGATCAACACAAACATCTAATGGACAAGATGAGAGGAAAATGCGCTTCAATATGGGCCATAGATTTGCTATAGTAGATCCAAGGGAGGAGATGAGTGCAAATGGTGCTTCAACCCGGGACCTAGATTTGGAATTAGATCAAGGGATGAGATGAGGAGAAAAGGCGCTTGATCCGAGCCCTTGATTTGCAATTGAGCAATCCAAGCCATCCAAAATGTGCTTGAATCCTAGCCCTCCAAAATGTGCTTCATCAACTTCCACCCTCCATTAGGTGCCTCCATCTCATCCATTGAACTTGGACTTGAATCAAGGGCCCATATTAAAACCCACCTTTCCCCTCTTAATGAGGCCTCCCCAAAGTCAAATTTTGCCTTTTGGAGCCCACCAAAGTATATCCACCATCCACTAAAGGCATCCTAGACCTTTGATCTATCCACCATCATCTCCATCCAAAGGCGAAGGTTGCCCAATTTCAAAATAAAGGTACCCATGTTAGTTGAGTCAATGCTATGGGTTCATTAGCCCATGGGTTACCATAGTAGGTTCATTTCTAATTAGCTTAATCCATTTCTTAATCCATTCCTTATGAGGCCCTTTTGAGACCCCAAATCTCCCCTAATGTACTATCTTGGCAAGATCTGCTCTAGGGCAGGATATTATCTTACTTACACTACCTATGCTCTTTCATGTGGCATTACAAGCCCTATGAACTGATATGTTCATGGAAAACACCATCTTCTTTGGTTTAGAGAGCCGGCTTTAGTGCATGAATCCATTCAATCTGAAAAAGACAATCCAATTAAACAGCAAGAGAGGCAATAACTTGGTGGAAGATGAAAAGGCAGAGGTACAAGACATTCCTGTTGATGAAATTTCAAAAGATGCTAGCAACAATTAAATTTGCAAAGAGGGCCTTCAGTCTTAGCTAGAGAAAGCTAGTTCAGTATAGTGCAAAAATCAAGCATCATATAGTCATTGTTTTGACTATACTGATTGATATTGTATTATTAGTAAGCTTTCAAACTCTTGCAAAGTGTAGCAACTGATTTTGAATCATATTGTATATTTGCTTTTGACAATAGTTTTATTGAATTTCAAAACTTTCATCATAAAGCCCCATTGATTTACTTTAGGAACTTAATAAGTGTACATGTATTGAATTTGCAAATTTTACATAATATAGTCATTGCTTTTCTCTATTGAGCTGTACATTGTACATTTTGTTCCAAAGTTTCTCATCTCTATCTATCCACCTGTGGTTCACAAAAGTCAAGTTGATTGACTCCATTTTGCATGTCTTTGTGTAACAGTTGAGTTATCCAAGATTTGCCTTCTTCTTTCTTTTTGGGCCATCTTGAATGCTAGTTTGACTTTTGATGTTGCCACAGTTTTCTTACATTGCAACCTTTGTAGCATACATCAATAGAACCATTGGAAAACTTCTTTGAGGCTATTTTCCTTCTGTGCTCCTCCAAAATGTTGTGTATGTCAAAAAGATGCATTTCTGTTGTGTAATGAGACTTCTCCATTCCCTAAGTTGACCAAATTGCAGGGCATCCATACTTTTATACAAAATATGGACGATGGTTGTAGATGATATGCTGCATTTACAATAAACAACAAACATAATGTACCACCACACCAACTTGAAGGAGCCGCATTCTCTAGCATTCTGAGCTGCCCTGTATCAATTCCCATCGGAATCATCCTATGGAATTGTCCCAATATCTGGGAGAGTTTCAAAGGCTGGATTGAACTCGCAAATCCCCCTCCACCTATGGAAGACATCAAAGATATCCCTATGCAGATGGGTGAGAGAGATGATATACCTAAATAACATCATGGTGCATTTAATCCACAAGGCATATAATGAAGTCCAAGCCATAGTGGATGGCGGAGCAGGTGTAAATGTCCTATCAAAGGAGCTCTACAATGAATGGGATCTCCCACCAATGCAAAAGGCTAATTTCAACATATGACTTGCAGATGATTCACGAGGAAAACCCTTGGGAATAGTGAATGTCGTGTCAACAAAAGTCACAAGAGTCCACTTTTCCCTTCAATTTGGAATCTTGGATCTCCCCAAGAAATCCAATCAATCTTACTGGGACATCCTTGGTTGCGGGAAGCATCAGTCCTCCATGATTAGGGAACTGATAGATTGACAATCCAAAATCATGACACCGCAATCAGGGTGAATGTGGGGATAGGAGCAATAAAACCAATTGTGCCTAGAGCGTTGGATAAAACCTCTTTAACGATGATATCAAGCAAATCAGCTCCCCTACAACAGCATGCCATAGTGGGCGATTCATAAAGCAATGTCAATAACTGGATCCAAACATTGGCAACCATCGATAGTTGCCATTCATTAGACCCATGTTCTCGCATATAGATGCTAAGGTCATGCAGGTAGAAACTCCATCACACATGAAGAACCAATCGATCTAGAGGTGCCATTCTTTATGGTTGACCTCGAGTGGAATAATGAGCTGAAAGAAGGTCCCGTACCATTGACGACTCAGATTTTCCTTGGGACCTTGAAACTGAGGTTGAGAATGTTGAAATTGAAGATCAAGTCTTTGACAATGACTTAGCCATTCTACATGCCCTAATGGTAGTCGAGCTTTTAAAAGTTGAACCTCCAAAGTTGAATAATAGCAAAAGATCCGGCAAGAAAGCTGGAGGAAATTGCCAAAAAACCAAGGCCAAACACTTCAATGAATTCAAATGAATCCAAACAAGGATCGTTGAATTATATCTTGCAAAGACTACTCCCTCAAAATCTAAGCCACCTCCTCTTGAATGGTTCCCTGAGGGACTAGAAAGAGTGTGCATAGCAAATGAACCCTTACTTCGGGTTGCGGGGCCCATTTGGAGTCCCAGATGATCCCGAATGGCTCTGGGTTGAATGGACACCATAGGTGAGTTGCTCTATTCTGCGCCACAATTCTAACGTGTGGTCGGTGGCCTATTTTAGGACCGACCTCCAGTCGACTATTTTGGGCGAACTGGGTTGGTCTCCTAATTGGGTCTAACCGACTACAACTGGTGGCTATATAAGAGCAAGCCCATGAAGCCCATAATCATCACTGGCTACAGCAACCCTGATTCCTTAGCATCCAACCTCCGTCTTCTACTATTTCCAGCATGCCATCGAAGCTTCTCACACAGGAGCGCACGGCTGGGAGGCAACACCATCTATTAAATCAGTTTTACAGTAATCAAATTTTTGATTCTCCATACTATCTGCTTTTCTCTCTTGCATACGAGATCCCGTTATCTATTGAGCACAAATGTATTGTTTTCTTACAACAAGTGGCAGTGTCCCCATAGCAATGCCAACACCACTAAGAGAATCTGAATTTCAAGAAACCGATAGCATTGGAGAAACTCCAATCTATGAGGGACTGGCAAAAACTTGTACAATAAACCTCGCCCTTGAAGGGGAGGAAGAAAAACTGGTTTTCATTGGGAAACAGCTTCGATAGGAAGATGAAAACCAAGCTCAAAGCACTCCTTATGAAATATAGTGATTGCCTAGGATGGTCATACAAAGAAATGAAAGGAACTTCACTAGACGTGGCACTACACACAATACCTATAAGGGAAGGTGCCCACCCTAAGATAAGCGGACCTGATCGAACAAATCCTAAGTATGGCACCATGGTTTATAACGAGCTAGAAAAACTCTTAGATGCCAGATTCATCTATGAGATAGAGCACATTGATTGGGTTTCACCCATTGTCATCATGCCTAAATGCAATAAGAAGCTCAAAATATGCATAAACTTAAAGAATGTGAATGCTGCCACAATTAGGGATCACTATCCCCTACCCTTAACAGCAACAGTGTTGGAAAAGGTGGTAGGTTCTGAGATATATAGCTTCTTGGATGGCTTCAATGGCCATAATCAAGTGTAAATTGCTCCTAAAGACCAATCAAAACAACATTTGCTACAGAATGGGGTATTTTTTCTTATAGAGTCATGCCATTTGGCATTTGTAATGCCCCGATCACATTCCAGCGAGTCATGTTCATAGCTTTCAAGTCATTTCTGAATAAGTTTTTACCGGTGTTCTTGGATGATTTGTCCATCCAGTCAAACAAAAAAGACCACTTAAATGTCTTGAAGCAGTACAAATCAAATGTAGGGAGTATGGCATCTCCCTAAATCCAACAAAATGCCAATTCATGGTCACCCACGGAGTTGTTTTGGGACACACACTACTACACACAAACCCTATTGCAATGCTTAAGTACCGATGTTTAGCGTGCGCGGGGCACTAATCATTGATATTAGAAGCAGGCTTCGTTAAGGGTCACTATATAGAGACTTTAGGAAAACGTTGCTATATAGTGACGTTTGCCTAAAGTCGCTTTATAGCGACCCTTATCAAATTGGTAATGGTCATTATATAGCGACATTGAGACAGTTTCCTATAGCGATGTTTTACAGAGAGTTTTTTTTCCCATATCGACCTTAAAAGATAGTTTTTCCCAATGATTTTTTTTTTTTTTTTTCATACATGTTTGATCCTTTGAGAGAATAAAAGTACAAGAGCATGTACATCAAGCCTTTGAAGCTCATATATTCATGTCCAAGTTTGAGATGAAAAAAATCAATGAAGAGCATTTACATCAACGGCTTCATCCTGAGCCAAGTCTAATGTGCCAAACAAGTCTATCTCTAACTCTATACCAAATTGATCTCCTATATCATCATCGTACTCTAGCATAGTATGTTCACCTATGAGTACCTGATCATCTTCTTCAATAAAGTGTGGTGATTCTTGATGATCATCATCTTCTTCTTCAATATTGTGATCTCCATCTTCCTCTCGTACGATGTCATTATGTGCATCTTCCACTTGGCTCATATTGTGATCTTCATCTTCTTCGCTAGATCCATCTGGATCTATTGGATCTGGCATTGGTAGTGGCATCTCCATATCCACATCTTGATCTTCAAAATTTTGCTTAGTTCATGGTACAACTTAGATCACGTACCACCATCTTGGATCAGAATGATCCGGATGAAAAACCACCTATATTGAAGATGGGTGCCAAATGCCATCAATTATATATATGAAATTATGATTAAGTACATGTATCAATGGATCTTTAAAAACGAAAGCTTTGATTAATTAAATCATTAGTATGCACCTGCTCACAGTGCTTAGGAAGAACAAAAGTATTACTTTCATCATTCTAAAGTTTGGTGGAGTCTATTGCAAAGAAACCCCTACTGTCTTTTCTCACTGTCGCATGGGGACCGTTGTAAATAGTTCTAAACAATTTTACATCAAGAATGAAAATACTAAATCGTCTCAAATCAACTTCATAGATTTTGCGTATGGTTCCATAATAATCCAACTGTGAGGAGAGAAGATTGGTATCCGAAGCACTTGCTCAGCTATCTTGTGTGAAGTTAGCCATGACTCCACAATCATACGTGACTCTCTTTGAATCGATGCATTTCACATAAAAATGTCATCCATATGACCATAATGCACTGTACTTTTTGTACTATAAAAGAGCATCATTAAAACAATGAAGATGCATCTATTTTATAGCGTATATTGTCACAAATAATTACTTAATTACGTCAAGAGGTAAGAAACTTACATGCATCATACATCCAAATGATAACTCTCGCTAGCACTCGTTTATTGTCTCTCCATCGTGTTTTGCTTTACGTAGAGCCAATTGTAGCCAATCAAGTGACATGTAAGTGGGGAGAAGGGTGAGAACCTGTGGATATAGTTGCGATCGCCTATACATTACTCTAAATCTCGTCCTTGCATTTATTATTTCTGCTTCGGCCGCTTCATATCTCTCAATCCACTTCTGCATCTCCTTGCTACTGATGAGGATACAAAACTTATTGAATTTCTCCATTTGCTCTTCGCTCATCTTTCTTTCAGTCTCTTTTCCTTGGGAAACCTCGCCAACGATGTGATCATCATCATTGTTATGCCAAGCTTGCGGCATATCGGGATCTGTGGATGCAAGAAACTTCGTGATATATACTAATGACTCTTGCTCAAGCCATCCCTATGCCATGATTGCTTATGGTCTTGCTCTTTGTCTTACAAATCCCTTCAAAGTTTTCATAATTGCTCGAGAAAAAACATTTACCGACTATGAACGGTACCTGCAATGGCCACCTCATCAACTATGTGCACAAGCAAGTGCACTTGAATTGTCATAATGCTCGAGGGAAAGTGCTTCTCAAGCAAGCATATGGCTTCGATGGATTCCACCCTAGCCTTCTTGATGCTCAATATGGAGATCTCTTTTTGAGATATCCACCTATTTCACATGCCCATGTAAGATATATTCATAATCAGTCTACAGATTATTCAGCTTAAATTGAAGAAAATGCAATCAATTTTACCGATATCTACTCACCTTGCAAGTCATCTCTATATCGTTGTTCCCCACACTTCGGACAACTAGCCAAATCTCCATGCTCACAATGAAAGAGAATATAGTCATTACGGCAAGCATGGATGGTATCATAATCCATACCCACCATTGTTAGCATCTTCTTCACTTCATCTCTTGATGCAGGCATGGTATTTGGTGCAAGCAACATCTTCTGGAGCACCTATCACAATTTAAACATACATAGGCTTCGAATAATGATGATTCGGTACACTAATCCTATAGCTTAGAATACCTATGATATTGAGCAAACATTTACAGACTCCTGCATTCTTTGAATTAGAGTGATAAAAATCTGTATCTATTTGCTCAATAGTAGGCTATTGAAGCTTCACATGGGAGAAAAGAGAGGAGGAAAGAGAGGAAAAGAGAGGAGGAAAGAGAGGAGAAAAGAGGAGAAAAGAGAGGAGAAAAAGGAGATAAGAGAGGAGATAAGAGAGAAAAAGAGAGGAGATAAGAGAGAAAAAGAGAGAAAGTGAAAAGAGAAAAAGTGGGGATAAAAGAGAGAAAAAGTGGGGATACAAAGGCTTCGAATAATGATGATTCTCAAAACAAACAATATCCGAATAATGAGTCATTAATACAGGAGCTAGCCTCATTAAGATCGAGACACTTGTCTCCGACCACCCATACTTTGCTTGTAAGATTAAAGATTGAGAGACAAGCGTGTAGTTTAGACATCCTAGCACCCTCATACAACTGTGTTGATTGCAACTCTTGCATTTTGACCTCAGACTCTAACATCACATGTACATGTGATATAGTGCCCCTAAAAATAGAATCCATCATGTCTACCATACCCTCGTCATCATCTCCTAGACTATATTCTTGCTCAAAGTGTGAAGGTATATGCACACCCTCATCACCCTCCTCATCCTGTTTCACGATTTCATGTAAATATAAGTTCTTGTCTCAAGGTTTTGTGTCATAATGGTATCCAATATTAACCATGAACTCAAATAGCATTGACTTATCGATGATCCATCACCACATGCAACACCAATGGTGGGTACTGGTTCGGGCTCCTCCCCATACATCCGTAAGTTGTGCATGATAATACGACGTTAATGTCATACTTCTCGCTTGCAATGAGTGCAATGACAATACAACCTCTCTGTAAGCCACTCTGTGCTCCCAGGCATTGGCGAATCATCTGACAAGAGCTTCCACTCGTCCCTTCCATCTGCACACTTATAAAATCATAACATGAGCATTTTCTCCTTGTATTGCTAAGGCTATGTGCTAGTTTTCATGCTTGATTTTCAGAGGTTAAGAACAAAAAACGAGATTTTGTGAAAGAAAGAAGACTCACCTCTTCTCTTTTTGGTATTTCTCTTCCTCCTCTTTCTCCTTGTTTGTAGGCTTATGCTTGTCTCCTCAATCCAATCCCTTTGAGAAGTTGCTTCTCTAAACTCCTCCTTCCTCTAACTAGTTATTTGAAAAATGATATGTTTCCTCTCTTTTGTAGAGCCAGTCCACAAAACACCAAGCGAGACTATTCCAGGTAAGAAAGTGCTTCCTCTTTTTTCCTTTTGTTATTTTTGTTATTTGCATTGGCTTGCAGCTAGCACCTTAAGCGCTAGCTGCAGTGATGGGTGTAGGAACCTTCTCTTCCCCTCTCTTCCCCTATTCCCTCTTCTTTCCCTCTCTTCCCCTCTTCCTTCTCTTCTTTTTCCCTCTTCTTTTTCCCCTCTTTCAATCTCTTTTCCCCTCTTCTTTTTCCCCCTCTTTCAATCTCTTTTTCCCTCCTTTCCTTCTCTTCTTTTTCCCCTCTTTCAATCTCTTTTCCTCTCTTCTTTTTTCCCCTCTTTCAATCTCTTTTTCTCCCCTTTCCTTCTCTTCTTTTTTCCCTCTTTCAATCTCTTTTCCACTCTTCCTTCTCTTATGTTTATGCTCTTTTCCCCTCTTTCATCCCCTCTTTCAATCTCTTTTTCCCTCTTCCAATCTCTTTTTCCCTCTTTTTCCCTCTTTGTCTATGCTTATTCTCCTTTCCTTCTCTTCTTTTACCCCTCTTCCTTCTCTTATGTTTATTCTCTTTTCCCCTCTTCTTTTTCCCCTCTTTCAATCTCTTTTCCCCTCTTTGCCTATGCTCATGCATAAGCATAAGCATATGCTTTCTTTCCTTTTCTCTTATGCTTATGCACTTTTTCCCTCTTCCTTCTCTTATGCTTGTGCTTATGCATGAGCATATGTCTCCTTCTCCTTCTCCTTCTCCTTTTCCTCTTTTCCTCTTTTCCTCTCTCTTTCCCCCCCTCTTTCCCCTCTGTCAATCTCTTTTCATAAGCATATGTATTTGCCTATGCTTAAGCTTTCTCTCTTTTTCTTTTATGCTCATATGCTCATGCATAAGCATAAGCATAAGCATATGCTTTCTTTCCTTATCTCTTATGCTTATGCTCTTTTTCCCTCTTCCTTCTCTTATGCTTATGCTTATGCATGAGCATATGTCTCCTTCTCCTTCTCCTTCTTCTTCTCTTATGCTTATGCATGTCCTTCTCCTTCTCCTTCTCCTTTCCTTCTCTTCTTTTTCCCTCTCTTTTTCTCCTCTTTTCATAAGCATATGCCTATGCCTATGCCTATGCTTATGCTTATGCTTATGCTTATGCTTATGCTTATGCATGAGCATATGCTCATATGCTTATGCATAAGCATAAGCATATGCTTTCTCAATGTATTCTCTTATGCTTTGTCAATGTATTCTCATATGATTTCTCAATGTATTCTCTTGATTTTTGTTTTCTGTTTTCATATTTGTGTCTATGTTAGACATGGGATCATGTCACATGTCCGACGAGTACGAAAACCCTTGTAGGAGGAGACATCATGATCTCTATTCTCCAGAGGACTTTGATTCCCCTCAGGAGACAACTCAGGGGCTTACCCCTACGACTACCCCTAGCCCGACTCCTCTTAGATGTAGCACTACGACTACCCCTTGGGGAACTCCTTTGCTAGTAGCCCATGGCTTTGTCGGGAGTCACGATGAGTTTGTGGCACAGATGATCGATGAGGAGGCAGCGAGATTCTTCTCTCGACTATCCCAGAGGACCTCAGCAATTCCCTCTCCTACACCGACGACTGGACCTACTGCCCAGCCATCCCCTCTAGCCCCTTCGACTGAGGGGTCATCACCTGGGCATGCCCATCGTAAGGGAAGGAAGAGTGGAGGGGTCGCTTATGTTGTGCTGACTTGGGAGATGTAGACAAGTCAGCACACTCACATCCCTACAGGTCTCCACTTGGTCCCGAGACCTAGTACCAGTCAGGTCCCTTGCCCTCTCCTACTCCCACTTCTACTCCTCGCTCTAAAAGCGCTTGCACAAACACCATTCGCTCTGACTCTACACTACCATGAGTTCTCCTTACCCGATCGAGGACCTGTCCTATCAAATCACAATTGCTGGAGAGATAATAGAAGATAAAAAGGGCGTAGCAATTATGGCCACCATGAGGCGCTTGATGAGCCACCACTTTAGGAGCGGCATAGCTATTGATTGGTGGTATCAAGATGACCAAAAGAAGCGGGCGGTCATCGATGAATTGAAAGAAAAATACCCTAACCCCCCAAATTGGGAGTTCAATGAGAATTACATGCAAGAGTGCACGGGTTTGGTCTTGAAGCATCGTAGATCAACCTTGCGTAATTCCATCGCAAAGGAAAGGGCTAAACCCAGCTGGGCAGATAAAGCTGATTGGAAGTTTTTCAAGAACAAGAACAGGGACCATCTCGAAATGTTCGAGGGTCAGAGGAGGGCTGCGAGGAGACGGCTGGACGCCATAGGTACTTCGCACTTTGGTGCAGGCCGACGATTGGCATTTGAGGCAACTGTGGTAAGTCTACTTCTTCTCATTTAATGTATTGTTCTATTTCTTTTACTACATATTGCATGCACTTTATCTAACTCTCATAAATTGGGTCCACAGCAAGCTGCGATGGGTCGCCTTCCTACAGACGCAGAGACGAGACGTGCATTTTGTATAGGAACAAAGCCGTGGTTTATTGAGTAGGAGGCAATGCGAGTGACAGTCGATTGGGCTGAGGTGGATGCTTGCACGGTATAAGTCTACTCCTACTTGTAATCTCACTTTTTAAACTATGTTATTCTTTAAGTTCTAATCTAATTTCCAATTAATATGGTTTCACTCTTAGAATCAAAGCACGAGCATCCGATCAGCGAAGGTGAGCAGTGACGAGGGATGGGGATCAGGTGTAGCTCACGAGGGCCAAGGATCAGGTGCAGCACACGAGGGCCAAGGATCAAGTCAACAGGACGAGGACGAGGATGACGATGACAATGACGATTCGAATGAGTAGTAGTCGCCATGTATATCCTTTTGTATATTGGCTCGTTTGAGTGATTTTGTATCACCCTTTTCGAAAGGGTAATTTTGTAACAAACAATGTTGTATATCTTCGACATGTATATGCTTCTGTCACTCGATCGGTTCATTTGAGCGATTCTATATCACCCTTTCGACAAGGAAAATTTTATAATTTTAAAAATATATATATAATTACTAAAAAAAACATTAGTGGGTCAAAACAGGGCTTGCTATTGCCCTGTTTAGCCCCACTAATTTTTTTTAAGTTCTGTTAATCGTCGCTATATAGCGACGTTTGATAGCGTCACTATATAGCAACTATTTTTTTTCGATGCTTATAGCGATGTAAATAACGACCTTTGCGCCCATCAAAAAAAAAATTAATGTAAAAAACGTCGGTATTTTCATCGAAAAAGGGCCTATGCCTTGTAGTGACATCATTTCTCAACATGGAATTGCAACTGACATGGACAAAATCAAAATCATCATGGGATTGCCTCCTCCTACAAATTCCAAAGGTGTACAGGTCTTTATGGGACATGCCGGCTATTATAGAAGATTTATATTACGATATGCCATGATAGCCAGACCACTTTACAAATTATTAGTGGAATTATGTTGTGGGTCTCGGCGGTGACTCACATCTCGTGGGGATGTTGAAGATAGTCCGATGGAGCCTCCAATCCGTGATACTCCTTGTGGGAGCAATGCATAGTTGCACGAGTTATCGGCAAGTGTCACTCGAGCGGTGTTGCAATGTGTCTCCACGCGAACACCTAAAACACTCTCTTGGAAGAGAACTGGGAGCTTGTATTCAAACTTGTGCAAACAACAATGAAGACCAAAGTCAACACTTTGGCCTTCTATACAAGTCACCTTTTTAAGGGAGGGACAACCCTTTTCCTTTTTAGAACTCTCCTTCTCTTTTACAACCAAAGGCGCTTTGGCCCGTAGGGTTCCAAGGCATATTGCTATTCTTTCCATCTCTCCCTACTAGAAGAAATAGCACGTGTTAATCATATTAAAGCGCTTGGGACAAACCTGGTATTAGGAGGTGATCCTAATCGGTTCCCAAATAGTGCTTGTGTTAGCCTCGCACCTCCTAGTCTTAGGTGATTTGGGGCTCAAACTCCCTGAGCGACCTCACGTCTTGAACCATTTGTGGTTCAAATCCCATGCACGAGACTCAAAACCTAGAGTGGCAAGGCTTAACTTCCGCGAGACTCCAGCTATTAACCTTGGCCATCTTTGGCGAACGTCTCAGCCTGCTTCTCATACCACACTTGAGCCAAACTCTCTAGAAATGTGAAAAGCACCAACAGCCATCTATCTTCAATAAGAAAGTTGAGAGAAACACAATGGCGCTTGAAGGCCACAAGATACTCATTGGGATTTTCTTCAACCCATCCACAGAACATGGGAATGTCAGCCATGCTTGAAAATTGGAAAAGAGAGAGTCGAAATGAGGCTTATCTATTGGCAAACAATGGAAAGAGGTAGCTTGAACTGAAAATCAAGTGAAGATACATCCACAAAGCATACATAGGCAGGGTAGGGTGTGACTGGTGTATTGTGAAATACTACACGGGAAGAATCTTCAACATAGAATAGCTCATAAACAATCTTAAAAGGACCAACCCTCATGATATCGCATCCATCTTTACAAGCGAGGGTTAGAGACACGGCACTGCATGAGGTTGTTCATCAAGGCAAACAAGAATGCCATGATAAATCTCAATAGTTGGAGAGCTTGCACATCACCTTCAGCTTCTTGCAGTTCTTGTAATTGCCATGCTATTTCTTCAAGGCGTGTGCGGTCTGGCATCCTTCTTTTGAGCAATGTCTTTGAGGACCTTTTTGATGATCTTCCAAAGTCGGTAAACTCGTATCAAATATGCCCAACACTTAGTTTCATGATGACCACAACCTTTGCATTCCTTACAAATGATCACCCCCCTTCGTGGCTTGCGGCTTTGTTGGGGCGGTGCTTCCACTCGCTTCTGATTGAAGTACAAGCTTCACGTGCCAAGAAATCAGCAACTATAGTTTGAGCTCGAGGGATATGCTGAATTTTTACCTCTTCAAATTGTTGGCAAAGTTCCAATGCTTGTTGATGTCGTGGAACCAAGCCTTCGCTCCGCACCTTCCACCTTCCACTAACTTGTTCACACACAAGTTGAGAATCTCCTTGCACCTCAAGTTGCTTGATGTGATGTTCTTGCGCCTTTTGTAGCCCAAAAATGAGAGTCGAGTACTCAGCTTGGTTGCAAGTATTTGCTGGTGCAGACTTGCTATAACAATACACCTCACCCCCTGGTAAAGTGAGCTTCACGCCCCCACCTTGGTCGAAGATTTGTATGCGCCGTCAAATTAGAGGAGCTAAGATGTCATCATACAAAGACTAAAATCCGGACATCCCAAGTTTCTTGGTAGTCCAAGATAGGTAGAAGAAGAGGGTGGGAAGAATTCAATACTTGAGCAAGACGTTCAGCACCAAATAAACGTGCAATCCGTTGTTGATAGTTTATCTTTAGACCAAAAAGAATTACAACTTGAAGCTCAAAATGAGGTACAAAAGGTTGATTAGGTATAAGGGATTCCTTAGTCGAAACATTACCAACCATAGCTGAGTCCTAGAAACCTTTGTAATGAGATCGAGAAGAAATCATTCAAGACGAGCTTATCCACAGGAATTAATAAGCAGATGCGTCAAATCTCCCCCCAAGCTTGGGGAGCATCCCACCCTTCGAAGAATGTCACCCTTTTAATTACCTCCGATGCAGCAAGTAGCTCGATCACTACACGATGAGTAGAATTGAAATCAAAGTCCTCCCAGTGTATCACTAATTCTTCACCTTGAATCATCCACGGTGTATCATCCCACCCGTCGTCTTCTTGAACAATGCATTGTACAATCAGTATTGAAGATCGACATGAAGATCAAGAAAGAGATCTCGCTTATTGGTAGCCGTAATGAGTGGAGGACCAAGCACCAAATCCTTGAACTCATCGAGAAGTGACATAAATATCCACCCTCCTGGTGTGGCATGCATCCAAGGAGTGAACTTGAAAAAGTTCAGAATCTACGATCTAGTATCAGATATGAATAGAGCACATGAAATGAAGTACTTTTGCTTTTTACAACAAGAGGAAACTCCCTACGGTTAGAGAGTTACAGTTCATGAGATTTCACCATATAAGCACTTTCATTACTTCATATTTGTTGGCCCATTGGTAAGTCTTCCTTTTGTGAATGGGAAGGTCTTGGGTTCAATTCCCACTCCTTAATAAAAAGAGAGGAGAGGAGGGGAGAAGAGAAGAGGAAGAGGATAGGGACGCGAGATCTTTTGCAGGAGCCCGAAAAGTCTGTCCGCGATGCGCACTTGCGCCAAAAGACACAGCAACCCAGGAAAACAGTCGCGATCTGTCCGTGACACGCAAATGTGCCAGAAGACGTAGGAACTCAAAAAACAATCGCGATTCGTGATCTGTCCACAACGCGCAAATGCGCTAGCTGCAACTAGGGGGCGTGCGAGTGTTGCAGATGTGCATGAGCGGTTTTGCAAGCGTGGTCGACTAGAAGATGCATGGCGCTGCGCAGGAACCCAGAAGATGCACAGGAACCGCAGGATAAAGACACAAAAACTGAGAAGTTCTGCAGCCGTAGAGACGGAGAACTACGAGCAGAAGATATGCAGATTGGAGGCGCAGAAGCAAAGAACCGCACACGAAAGGTGCTGCAAAACTACACGCAGCCGTAGGAGTAATGAATTTTACACCACTAGCTGTGGAGATTTCGATCCCGACAGCCACACCAATTCTATTAACTAGAAAAGAACTCAATGCATGAGGCTAGACACTAGGCATGGCGACGCTCGAGGGCCATGGAGGAAAAGGGAACGTGAGGGAAGAAGCGTTAACATAGGTGGAGAAAAAATATTAAGAGGGGTGGGAATGAAGAGAGAGACTATGGCACAAGGGGGAACGAAGAGGGGAAAGAGGAGCATGTACATGATGGGAGTTGGAATGTAGAGATGGAGACATCAAGGGAAGAGAGTCATGCTTTATTGGAAAGATGGGGGGGGGAAATCAAAGTACTAGCTAGGTGGCTTTACAAGAATGAGCGTGTTCCATCAAGGAATAGCCCCCTCCTTTTATAGCCAAGAGAGGGGGTCTCTCCCAATAAATGCATCCTCCCACATGCATGGTGTGTGTGGAAGAGTGTCCCATGTGGGCTAGGCAGTTATGCACTCTCAATTGTGTGCGACAACCCTTTGCCTCATTTTTCCACATACATCAACCCCCATATCCCAAGTCTAAGATACTCCCTTGGTCTCTTCCCAATTTTATAATATGTTCAAACATCTAGGAGGACAAGTGGAGGATTGGCACAAGGAATCTTGCCACCTCATCCTACTTTCCCATTATTTAACTTGCATTCTTGGACTTTCTACAACCCCCCCACATGGGCCTATCCTACATGGAGAGAATAATCCAATATAATATCCATCTCCACCTATTTTATATTACTTCTCCCATGGTCCTTGGGCCATATCTCACTAAATGCAGGCATGGGACCGCCTAGGTGGAGGCGTGGTGCATGGAGGACCCATGCCACCTTATCATTTTATATTATTACTACCATGGATTATGTACAACACACCTTATGGGTCCTCTTACATGGAAGGGTGGCACATGGTCATGCCCTACCACCTCAACCCTGGGCCTTATCACACCATATTTTATTATACTATTGCCACACATACAAGCACACACACATATTTATGTCTTTTACTTTGGTCAAACTTATCCATAACAGTATCCATGGTGCTTGGCTCCACTGTTCTTCAATGCTATCCGCCTCACAATTCTTACCATATTAAGAACCCAACACCTTGCCTTACTTCTAGCTTAACTTCAACTAATGTTCAGCCTCCTTGATACTTGGATTTTGCACAATAGACTTTCTAATTCACTTGTACATTGCTTGGTCTCATCACGGAATGGGATAAACACTATAAAGGGTTCCTCAAACAAATATGCATTATTGAATAGCATATCACTTTTCATCATCAACACTACACAATTTTTAATAAATAATTTATGTTGTGGAACCAATATTTCTCCTCATTAAAAATTAAACTCATGTGTTTTGTTACAACTTGCTCCATATGTATTATTTAAACACAATCAATATCAACAAAAGGAGCATGTAAGTAAACCATCATAGGTAAACATTTGAAATCTAAGCTCAGTAAAATAGAATAGAAAGATAAACAAAAATGAAGCTAAAAGAAGGACATGCTCTCTCATATTAAATATCAAAGAGGGAGTTTGCCACCTCTCCCCATACGTCATGTATGAAATTTTTTTTAATGACTTTCTTTTTTTTTTACTTTTTTCATTGTTTTAATTTTCAAATTTTGTTTCGTTTGTTTTTTTTTAAGGGGAAGAGAGGGGAAGAGATTCTTATTCATTAAGTGAATATGTAGATTTTCATTTTTACAATGCATCTCAAACTTAAACTTATGATTATACTAAACCAAGCCTCTCTTTTTTAATGAATGTCCTTGACAGCAAGCCAGCGGTAGGGAATCCAAAGAAATGACAATGGTGAATGCAAAGTCGAAGGATGATAACGCCACCAATCATGTGATTGTAGTCTAGCTCATAAGGTCATAGTGATGATTACTTTACTATTATCAAAGAGAGAACTCATAAGCTCATGCAAGCAATGCTTTATACATGTATTTATCATGTGTCAGTTTCTAAAAAGCACTACTCTTTCTCCATCACAAATAATTAAAGCATTTCCCCTAATATTTACGAAGGGGATCAGATCCAATGGACTTGATGTCGCGTCTCATCCCATAACAAAATAAAACTATAAGAATGAATGCAACAAGATAAAGCCTATCAAGCAATAGAACTAGAGGAATTTCTCATTATGTGCTCCATAACAAGAAAAAGATACATAAAAGATTGGTTCTAAATTATAGATGAATCTATCAAGTACTATAAAACTATTAAGGAATTTAACTATATTTTTACCGCTGGCCATTTTTAAATAGCAATATTTTTGTTTTTCAAATGTTAAAAAAAAGTTATAATTTATTTGGAATAGTTATCAAAAAAGAATGCATGTATAGACTGCTCTTCAATATTATGGGTGGATCTGGTCATGCGCTACTAGTTTTCCAACTTCCCACACCTGGGACCAACCATGAGGTAAATGAGATAATGCACATGAAAAATTCAACTTCTTTCTAAAATTGCGATAATCATTTACATGCTATTTTCTCACTTGCAGATTTCGTTTTTCACATATAGTCACTTTTGAAAGTGAATATACTTTCTTCCAACCTAGTCTCTTTGAATTCTAAGGATTTTGGACATGTTTAGGTTCACAACATTGATTCCTAAGGATTTCCTAACCAAAATTTCCAACTCTAATTGTTTATAATCTAAATTCTCTGTGTTTCAGAGTTTAAGAGATGGGTTGGTGCCATTGTAGTGATTGTACAACACTCAACCCTGCGATTTTGCTGAGGTGGGCTCTACTATAAGGGATTTCGGGCCATCTTTTACTTAGTTATCTTCAAGGGCTGTCAAGGATTTCTAGGATTTCTAGGTTCCCTTGGGTTCTAGGACTTCTAGGTTGCCTTGGGTTCTATCCGAGGATTTGCATTGCTCTTTTAATTAAATCTGAGCATCATTGTAATAAAGAAACATACCTAGGATCAGCCACCTGAAGGTTGTATCTCATTCACACCCCATCGCATACCAAAGTATTTTTCTTTTTCTTTTCTTTACCCTATTGTGCCTAATTTTAATTTCTACTTAATGGCTATTTGAAATTATAAGTTTAATAAATAATTAAACTCGAAATCGCACTATTGCAAAAGCACGACTCTGACACTTTCTCTATGCCAAAGTATTTTCTTTTTCTTATCTTTACCCTATCATGTCTAATTGTTAATTTCTAGGTAATGGCTATTTGAAATTATAATCTTATTAAATAATTTAACTCGAAATCGCGCTATTGCAAAAGCTCAACTCTGACACTTTCTCTATGTGGAAAGTTGATTTATAGATATATGGTTTGTGATGTTGAATGTGACGATGCCTAATCTACAAATCTATCATGGCCGTTTCCGTGTTTCCTTCCCATCATGTTCTAGTCCTACAGACAGATTGGTAGACTCCGCAGTTTCGAGGACATCATTTCAACCAAAGGAACCAAGCATCTTCGCGTATTAGTTGGCTTACAAATTCCATAGCTTGAAGGGAGCATTCCTTAGCCAAAATGTTGAAATCAACACGAAGGCATAGGTAGCCATCTTCAAGATTTTTGGGTGGGTAGATAGCTAGCCACTCAAGGTCGCATTGATATCCATGATAGTCACACCTGTGTCGGAAGCTAGTGCATCAGGTGGACTTCACATCCTCTTCCTTTTGTTGTCTCCTTGCCACACACCTTCTAATCACCTCCAAGAGCCCCCTACATGATTTGCGATTTATCTAGAAATTGTTTTTGATTATTTTGAACCTGCCCAGGCTTGCACAGTAAAGGTTCTACATCAAAGAAGAGGTGCTGGAAATCAATTCAGAGTAGCAGCTATCCTTCATCTCTCAGGCAAATTGCCATTCAGTTTCCTGCATCTAGGGTCCGATTCAAGCATGATGGAGTCACCTCTACATGCAAATTCAATTCTAAAACTATTCCTACTCCTAACTCGTCGATTTGCCAACATTCGACTTCATCCTGCTGTTTTTCCTACTTCCCACACCGGGGACCAACCATGAGGTAAATGAGGTACATGCACATGCAAAATTCAGCTTCTTTCTGAAATTACGAATCATTTACAGGCTGTTTTTCTCACATGCAGATTTCGTTTTTCACCTGTAGTCACTTTTGAAAGTGAATCTACATTCTTCTAACTTACTCTCTTTAAATTCTAAAACCTCTAGACATGTTACCATGCATTGATTCCTAAGGATTTCCTAACCAGAATTTCCAACTCTAACTGTTTCTTATCTAAATTATGTATGTTTCAGAGTTTAAGAGATAGGTTGGTGCCGATATAATGATTGTACAACACTCACCCCTAATATTTTGCTAAGATCGAACTGTACTTTGAGGGAGTTCGAGACATCCTTCACCTCGTTATCCCTGAGGGCTATCAACAGTTGCTTTCTACGGGTTTTCTATTATTGTCTACAGTTTTAGGTTCTCTCCAAACCTCTATGTTTTGGAGTTGTAAGACCCAAGAGCCTTGCATCTGATTCTCCTTTAACTTCCTGAGCAGCCCAAATGTGCTCTACTTCGGCCTTTGGGATGGTCCAATCACGCACTTCTTTGGCTTCTTGGGCAGCCCCGTCACTCTCTTCCTAGACAACCCCATCCCATGCCTCTTCTGCATGGTCTAGATCTTCTCTATTCTTTTGGAGTTGTAAGAAACAAGCAATGAGATTCTCAGACTCTTATGAATGCATCTGCATGACGGCCTGCATCATGACTACCATGATGGATGGCATCAAAGGTGTTTCTGCGCTCTCTCTCTCTCTCTCTCTCTCTCTCCCCCCCCCCCTATTATCTAACTGATAGTGCCGAAGCATGTATTGAAATGAAAGGCACAAAGACTCGTGTGTTTGCTTCCAAGTGTGACTGAGGGAATGTGGCATTGGGTTGCAACTGCTTCTCCCCCCAACCCCCCCTTTTCCGTACAGGGCATTTACTTCTATTAACCATTTGACAATACATCACGGCATGCATCATGACTACCATGATAGATGGCATCAAAGCTGTTTCTGCTCTCTCTCTCTCTCTCTCTCTCCTTCCTTCCTGTTATCTAACTGATAGTGCCGAAGCATGTATTGAAATGAAAGGCACAAAGACTCGTGTGTTTGATTCTCAGTGTGAGGGAATATGGCATTGGGTTGCAACCGCCTCTCGCCCCAAATGTGTTTACTTCTATGTATGAGTGAGGAAAAATGGGATTGGATTGCAACTGCTTCTCCCCCCAGCCCCCCCTTTTCCGTACAGGGCATTTACTTCTATTAACCGTTTGACAATACATCATGGCCTCGATCATGACTACCATGATAGATGGCGTCAAAGGTGTTTCTGCTCGCTCGCTTGCTCTCTCGTTCTCTCTCTCTCTCTCTCTCTCTCTCTCTCTCTCTCTCCCCGTTATCTAATTGATAGTGCCAAAGCGTGTATTGAAATGAAAGGCACAAAGACTCTCGTGTTTGCTTCTCAGTGTGAGTGTGAGGGAATGTGGCATTGGGTTGCAACTGCCTCTCCCCCCAAATGTGTTTGCCTATGTGTGTGTGTGTGAGGAAAATTGCAACTGCTTCCCCCCAACCCCCCCTTTTCTGTACAGGGCATTTACTTCTATTAACCGTTTGACAATACAACGAAGCACACAATTTATGGAGGGCTGTCCTGTGGTGCAGATGGAGAATACAACTGACTCACTGAGTACGACTGTATGAAGGAATGTCCCTTCCTGTAGTAGTGGAGATGGAGAGAGAAGCAGACTGCCGCTCTTTCCCTATCCCAACTGCTGCTCAAGGAGGCTCTGGCTGCTCCATGTGGCTGTGTACTGCATGGCTGCCATGTAGACAGCCGCGGAGATGGGCCTCAGATGCGGACGAACAGCATTTCCACACCAGAATGTAGAAATAATTAATTGTGACATGTATGGAGGAGTTTCAAACAGCCATACCTTAATAGCACTGCATAAACCAGAAAGTATGTGGTTGAAGAGCATTATGAGCAACAAGAATAAGGGAGCTCCCTCACAACCTGCTCCATATTTCATTGCCACTCGTAAATTTACTGCAACTCTTTCCATCTAGCATATCCAGGCCTATTTTAATAAAACCACCTCACCCAAAACACTTTGCAAGCCTGCAAACTTCGGTATAGCAATTTCAACAGGATAATGATGCCACCTACATTATCGTTTTGATTTGATAAATTGTATCGCTTCACAGTAAAATTTCAAATAAGTATTTCAAACCATATATGTTGGGGCCTTCTTGATGATCACAGACCATGACTGTCAGGTTGTACACCCCTCTTGGATGATCTCAATGCTTGGTCTTCCTTTCATCTTTGCACAATGTTTTTTGTCCAACTTATCAAGGGGCATATTTTTCAGCAGAACAACATTGCTGCACATTCCACTAAGCTTTCATCTTTGCAAAATGTTTTTTATCCAACTTATCAAGGGGCATATTTTTCAGCAGAAACAACCTTGCTGCACGTTCCGCTAAGCTTCCACCACATTTGAGTCCACGAGCCTGCAATTCACATTTCAACCTTTCAAGCCCAAGAACCTGCAACAAAAAACACATGAATGAGTAATATAACTAGACATAGATGTGTACTTGTTTACTAAATCTCAATTTCTCCACTCTGAATTGAAAGTGAAAGCATTTCTATCGGAACATCAGAAAACAGTAGAGCTAAAGATTTCCTGCAAAGGACTAAGAGACATACATGCATTGAGGAACAGGAAGCACAAGTGACATGTTCAGAAGGCACGAAGCAGAAGGTACCTCCAGGATAGGTAGCATGCAGCGAACAAACAGAACTTCAACAACAAAGGCAAACCAGAATCTAGCTCTACTTTAATCTAGTGCCGTACAGGCTGGGAAATTCCAGAATCATAGGCTCCACTTTCTCCAGCTTAAAAGAGGCACAAAGGGCTAGCCATCATTGTTTCAGGATAGGAAAAGAGACCTGAAGATTAGATTATTTTCTTGAAGCCATCTGACACCTTTGCTTAAAAGACCATCCTAGACAAGCCGAAGAAAGATCACGGCTAAACCCTCGAATATGTGACGCAAATCACGAGGCCTAGCCATCTGTATTTTCTCTCCTCTCTCACATGCATACTCTCTATACAACATCCCTAACCAATGTTGTCCTTATGGCCAGTCTTGTGAGACCTTGATAATGATCCAAAGGGTGTCAGGCTAAATGGTCGAGGCTTTACATCCCCAACCGGTTTTGATTTCCAATTAGAGGAATTAAATGGGGTGTGAGAAGAAGAAGAAGACAACGACGAGGACGAGAAGGAGCTATCCACCTTATTGGATGCCTTGAGAGGAGAAGGGTGAAGCCTAGCTCAATCAGAAGTTCCATTGCAAATGATGTGGATATCTTCTTGTCCATATCCAGTACTCAACTAGAATGTCTATGATCATTGATATTTAAAGCTCAACCTTACTAAGGCCAAGGTCGTGATCTTCAATACTTTCCAACTAGCTAGCTATGCACTGAGAGACCTTCAACTCTTAAGGAGAGCTAACAGAGGAGGTTATCTTTACCTGTACTCACACCTTGCCCAATTTATAGGAAGGAGATCTCTGTGTTTATCCGAGGTTAAGTTACATTTTTGTTGGAATCACCTAGGCTTGATGCTAGAAGTGTCACATTATATATCATAACGTGACAATTATATGGACAGACTTCCCTACCTAGTAACACTCTAAAACATTAACGGCATTCAAAGATGGCTTCATAGAACGATTCTATAGCCTCTAATCCTTAGATATGGCCATCTTTCATAGATTCCTATAGCCAATCACAATAAAATGCATTTCATTGATAATGAAGCATCTTAACATGCAACAATTCATGCTCAATGAAATTTGGAGTACTTTTACTTGTTATCACCTAGGTTCTCAAATCTACTTTTGCATCATTTTGTAGATCTCATGGCCCCATACAATGGCTTCCTTCATTAAGCTCTCTTTGCTTTATAAAAATGTGATGCATGCAAGGGTGCTTGTCAAGCATGCACATGCCATCTCTGCTCCTATAGGCGACGCTCAGCCTATGAAAGGTGATTGGTATGCTTAGCCAATCCTACACATAGCCCAAACAATGCCTACCTAAAGCATGTACAAATCCTACATGCATCAAAAGGAGCTTAAGTGATCGCTTAAACATCGTCTACCCACAACCACGCACAAGCTACAAAAAGAGGCCATATCTATAATGAATATATATACCTTTGTAAGACTAGAATATATCCAATCATACAAATTTAGATTTTTTGTTGTTATAAAGTCCAAAAATCTACACAAAATAAAAGAGAAAACGAAAGAGAAGAAAAAAGAGGTAATTAAAAATTTTTTGAAAAACAAAAGGAAGGCATACTTAGCAAGAAAAGCAATACTTATCGCGGAGTCTCTTGGCAAACCCAGTGCTTGCTAATACGTTAAAGAAACAAAAGAGAGAGAAAACAAGAAATAAAGAAGAAAGGAAGAAGGTGACTTAGCAAAATTAAACAAGCAAATCAAGAAATAAAATCTTCCAAAACAAAGAAATAAAATCTCTCTCTCTCTCTGTCTCTCTCTCTCTCTCTCTCTCATTTAGAACATAAAGAACTAAAAGGACCCCTTACACTTATGTACCGCTTCCTACAAAGAGGCAAAATTACATTCCTAACTTAGAAAGCACATCAAACTCTCTTTTGAAACTAAAAGAAAAACGGGCTATTCAGCTCTATGCTTTTTGTTTTCAGGTTATGTTCAATCATTCTAAACATGCCTAAGGCCAATACACCATAGATAAAAGACTTCATATCTGAGATTGTGCGTGCTTTTTTCATTATTTTTCTTGGATTATACCTCTTGTGAATTGATAAAGTGATCAAATTACTACAATGGATGATAAAAGACTCCTTAGTTATACAAAGGCGGGAAAATCTATGGAATTGGGAAGAGACGACTCTATATTTTGCCAAATCAGAAATGTTTGATTCAATGTGAGGCTAACACAAGGCAGCAAAAAAGCGACAAGAATATCACCTATGCAACAGCACACCTGCGCCTAAGACCACATATACTAACACCTAAGCCTATGCAAAGCCTACATACACACTAGCTATACAGCTTACCTAGGCTACCTAGTACCTATTAGTAGTAGCCCCTAGATAATGCATGCAACTACAATGCATGTGGCCTAATGCACACTAGCTACGCAACCAATAATATTTCTCACCTAAACGAATCACAATTGAGAAGCCTTGATTTCTTGCTTTGGACAGTCTATGCAGGTAGTCCACAGACTTGCCAGGCTGAAAACGTTGATGTTTCATACACATTTAAAAGCATTGGGTACGAGGAGGAATCCCTTCTTAGAAACTTAACTCCTCCAAGAAAAACTTATTTTTTGCATAAACATGTCAACATAGACAATTAGAATGCTTGAATTTTAGTAGATTAAACACTCATGGTTCTAAAAACTCTTATATGATGAAGAATTTTGGCTGCAATTCTTGTTTTTTCTTTGGCTTTCTGTTCTCCCTTTTTGGGAGTGTCTGGGATCACATTTTGAAACATAAAACTCGAAATGTTTCAATAGAAACCAAACGAGTTTTTTTGCAACCCTAGCACCCAACAAGTAGCCCCTTGTTTAGTGGCACACTCCTCCCTTAGCATGTGCCTCCAATTCACTAAGAGAGAGGATTCATGGGCTTTAGTGGCACACTAGCATGCATTGTAGTGGCTCATTTCGTGATGAATGCATGTGTGGGACAGACGATATCGTTCTTTATTTGAGAGGCACACTAGATGGCCCATCAAAGAGATCAAGGCTTGAGGCCAACTGGAGGATCTCCTCCCAGGAGTCATTCTTTACATGGGAGGTACACAAGGTGGCCCATCGAAGAGACTACGGCTTGAGGCTACTTCATCAGCAACTCATAGATCTCCTATGAGTCCATTTTGTAGTGGTGGAGTCTATCACATGTGGATCCCATCCATTTTCACTAAGTACGCAAGCTGCTTCTTTTCTACTGCTTCCATAAGACGTCCATCAATGCGAGCAACACGGTTTCCAAATCCCTCCAGGGTACCAGGGACTCTACGAGCTACTAGGCTCACATCTTCACTTGCATCTGCCCATATGGCATGCTACAAGATCTTTCCTTTAACCATGCTCATACTCACAGCCTTTTTGGAGTTTGTGCAGGCAGTGGCGGAGGCAAGAGCTTCATTTAGGCATCCATTTGCTAAGACAATATGCACTCAAGAGTACACATTCAAGCATTGAAAGCAGAGATGTTGGAGGTTGAGACAGAGCTGCAGTCCATTAAGGCAGTGATGGGGTGAATATAAATACTCTATTCTGTGTGTGCATCACTTAATATAACATCTTTATATTGTATATTTTATAGCATTGTTTGTAGCCTCTCTCAAACCAGGTTTCACTGCCTTCAACACTTCATCTCTAGGGGAATTGTTATGATGCACTATCCTTTTCCCGTATTTGTTAACATGCAATTAAGGATTGCAAAAAGATACAATAAGAATGAAAAAGTCTAGGTCAACTTCAAATACCTCCATTTCTGCTGCATTTTGGAAGTCATCAAAGTTCAGCTGTTTGTTTGCAAAGTCAGGTGCTAGTTTCTCAACAGAAACAACGGTAGCAGCACTTCCAGTCTGGCCATCAGCTGAATCTCCACCACTGTTACTATTTAACTTCATTTTTGCTGCATTTTGGAAGTCATCAAAGTTCAGCTGTTCGTTTGCAAAGTCAGGTGCTAGTTTCTCAACAGTGGCATCACTGGCAGCACTTCCAGTCTGGCCATCAGCTGAATCTCCACCACTGTTAACATTTGTGAACGTGACGATGACAGCACTTCCACTCTGGCCTTCACCTGAACCTCCACACCCATCATCTGGTTCCTTGTTGTATACATCAGCTTGGGTACAGTGTTCTTGGACATGATGAGTTACTTCTGCTATCTCGGAAATATTCCTGCACTCACAGCTGTGTGCTGAGTTAGCAAGGCCATCACCTTCACGATGCAGGCAACATTCTTTCACGTGAGGTCCTTCTATACTTTCCTCCTCAAATTCTTCTTCAATAATGCCATCCTCACTTACAACATCTTCATCTGGTACCCTGAGAACATTGGCAAATGCCCATTCAACAAAAAAGAGAGAAAAATTAGATGAAGTAAGCTTGTTCAATCATTTTATAGATAAATAATAACCAAAATGCACCCGCTTATAAAAATTACAGAACTTCCCACTCAAGAAATAATTGCTAAGCTTGTAAAGATCTAGATCCTAGAGCTGCCACTCTCTCTATTGCTTCAGCCCATCCAAGATATACAGCCTCTCTCTCTCTCTCTCTCTCTCTCTCTCTCTCTCTCTCAATCAATGCTGTCACCCTAAAATTTTACAATAGCTAATGTAGCTAATGTAAAATTTCACCGTCACCACAACAATTGCTTCCTTATAGGAAGAGTGGTTTGAGGAATGCATCTCCGACTTGGTTAAGAAAGTTCAACAACTTCAAGATTCTCGAAATACCGCACATACAGAGGATGATGTGACGCAACCAGACGACTATGCGGACTCATTCCCACCAGAGGTAGAAAACACTGAACTACGTGCCCTCTACCGTTTACTTCAAGCTTCCAAAACTAAAAGACTTGACGTCAAACTTCCAGAAGCCTACACTGGTCAACGCAATCGCCGAACAGTTGACCAATGGCTCGCGAAAATGCGCATGTATTTTGATACTGTTGACCTCACTGAAGGCAAAAAGATCGCCTTGGCAGCCTCCCTCCTCAAGGATACAGCATTTCTATGGTGGCAAAGATGCTTAAAGGACGGAAAAAGGGTGTTAACATGGGAACGTTTTGAACATGTGCTCCGTAAGCAGTTTATACCTGCCAATGCGGACTTCCAAGCACGTTCAAAACTCCGACAATTGGAGCAAACGGGTTCCCTGTCTTCCTACATCTCTCAGTTCACCACATTGGTGCTGGAGATCGATGGTTTAACTGAGGATGATCGCCTACGGACAAGTTGAACTTTGACATTATGCCTCTTTCTCGGTACGATGTCATACTTGGACAACAGTGGCTCTACGACTATGATCCATCAATCAGTTTTCGCAACCATACTATCCAGTTTGTCCACCAGGGAAAACTTATTGAGCCAACTGGTTCTAGGGACTCTCCTTCAACCCCAGTTGCCTCTACCCTACAAGTAAAGAAGTGGGTTCGTAAACGTCAAGTAAAGACTTCACTTCTGTTGGTTACAGCAGTAGAGGAGACACCAACAAAGGATCCTCCTGAGTACCTCAACCAACCTTTTTTCTAGCCTTACCTGGATATTTTTCCACAGGAATTGCCAAAGCAGTTACCACCTCGACGACCAGTGGATCACCCAATCGAGCTTATTCCCGGCAGTAATCCACCGTCGAAACCTCCTTATCGGGTTTCTTACACTCAAAATGAAGAAATCCAAAGACAGGTCACCGAGCTACTCGACAAAGGTCACATTCGGCCCAGTCGCAGCCCTTTCGGATCTCCTGTACTACTTGTGGAAAAAAAGAACAAGTCAATGCGCCTCTGCATCGACTACCGAGCCCTCAACAAGCTCACTATCAAAAACAAGTATCCATTGCCTCGCATCGATGACCTCTTCGACCAACTTCTACATGCAACACAATTCTCAAATATTGATCTTCGTTCAGGTTATCATCAAATCCGCATACGAGAAGGTGATGAATACAAGACAGCTTTTCGAACAAAGTATGGACACTATGAATGTTTGGTCATGCCTTTTGGGTTAAACAATGCCCCGGCCACATTCATGACATTAATGAACGACATCTTCAGGCCTTTCCTCGATAAGTTCGTCATCGTTTACCTCGATGACATCCTCGTTTTCAGCAGATCCCTACATGAGCACAAACAACATCTTCACCAAGTTTTTGAAGTTCTCCGCACAAATTCTCTCTACATCAACATTGAGAAGAGAGAGTTCTTCAAGACCCAACTCGAATATTTGGGACATGTTATTTCCGCTCAAGGCATCTCTGTGGATCCCAAGAAGATCGAGGTAATCCGAAACTGGCCTACTCTAAAGAATGTTCATGATGTCCACTCTTTTCTCGGATTGGCAAACTTCTACCATACAAAGGTCTATCAGTTTTCCGAAATCGCAGCTCCTATGTCCGAATTATTGAAAAGCACAGCAATTTTTCAGTGGCTTCCTGAAACAGAGTATAGTTTCCAACAACTCAAGCAAGCACTCACTACCACACCAATTATGGCTATTGCTGACCCAAATCTTCCATTTGAGGTCATGACCGACGCTTCCGACATCGCTACAGGAGCAGTCTTAATGCAAGAAGGCAGAGTTATTGCTTTTGACAGCCATAAACATTCTGATATCCAAACCCGATATCCGGTTTATGATAAGGAGTTCCTTGCCGTTGTACATGCTTATCGCTCTTGGAAACATTATCTCATGGGAGCCGACTCTGTGGTCAAAACAGACCATCACTCTTTAAAGTATATCTTTACTCAGCCAGTCATGAACGCTCGACGAGCACGCTCGGTTGAGTTTCTGGCCAACTTTCACATGACCATTGAGTACATTCCAGGACTACGCAATGTAGTTGCAGATGCTCTCAGCAGGTTACCTCTCACATCAGCCATGGTAATCTCTACATTATCTGTGGATGTTCCGAATTCATTCAAAGGAAAGTATTTCAATGATAAAGACTTCGGCACCGTAGTACAGGTTCTTTCAAAAGATCAACCTTCGACTTCCGAACAGCAGATTTTCTCATCATATTCTTATACGGACGACCTTCTGTATTATCAAGATCGCGTCTGTGTACCACATGACAAGGATGTTCAACGTCTTTTGTTAAAAGAGCATCATGTAGTTCCTTATGCTGCCCATCCAGGCATCAACAAGACTTATCGGTTACTCAGTGCAACATACTACTGGCCTCAGATGAAAAGCGATGTCATCAAAATGGTTACATCTTGCTTATCTTGTCAACAAATGAAAGCAAGTCGACGACTTCCAACAGGACTTCTTCAGCCTCTTCCAGTTCCAACTGAAAGGTGGGAAAGTATTTCCATGGATTTCATTACAACACTACCACGATCCTCCAGAGGTAACACTCAGATTATGGTAATTGTTGACCGATTGTCCAAAATGGCACACTTTGTTGCTTGCAAAAGCAGTGCACAGGCTCCGGACATAGCCAAACTCTTCATACAACACATTTTCCGACACCATGGATTACCCAAGAATATCATATCCGACAGAGATCCTAAGTTTACCAGTCACTTTTGGATTTCACTGTTCGAATCTTTGGGTACAACTCTACTGTTCAGTTCAGCCTACCACCCAGAATCAGATGGCCAGACTGAAAGAGTCAACCAAGTTCTGGAAGAAATGCTTCGACATTATGTTCAGTCACGCCTAGCAGCTTGGGAAGAGTATCTACCACTCCTTGAGTTTGCTTATAATAACTCTTTCCATAGTGCCATCAGCATGACTCCATTCCAAGCAGCTTATGGACACACTCCGATTGTACCAACGAATTTTGTACTTCAACATCGAGTGGCCCTAGCTGATCAACTGGTTCAAGAAATGCAAGACATTCTACTGCAAGTCAGGGATCATATGCGAAAAGCGCAAGAGCCATATCAACAGTCTGCCAACAAACATAGACGTCACCTAGAGTTTAACACTGGTGACATGGTGCTATTATTTGTAGCCCCACATCGCTATAAGACGGTTAAGTCTGTGTTTCCTAAGTTGCGACCAAGATACTATGGACCTTTCCGGATCGTCAAGAAAAATTCACCTTTAAGTTACAAATTGGAATAACCACCATCATGGGGTAAAATCCATCCAACATTTCATATTTCTTGGCTAAAGACGTACATTCCCGGCGATGAAGCAGTTCCTCCTGCAGGTGATTATGTTCCAGAAATCGAAGACAATTATGTTCTCCTTATTCCATGAGCATATTCTGGACCATCGATAGCGAGAGACTCGACATCGACTTATCACGGAATTCCTTGTTCTTTGGCGAGATCTGGACGACTCCGACGCTACTTGGCAGTCTGATGAAGACTTACAGCAGTACCCTGACCTTTTACAGCAGTATTTTCAGAATCTACCATGATATTTTCTACATCAGTTCATTATCTCCACCAGGGTCTTCTTTTGAGTGGGAGGGGATGTCACGATCTGTGACGTATTCCTTTCTCTATTTCTAGACTTATGGATGGTTTGATGAATGGACACTTGTGGAAGGGTATGCCCTTTCGAGGGACACTTCCTAAGAGGCACAACACTTGCCCTTTCGACGGGACACTTCCTAATGAGGCACAACCCTTCATAAGAGACATACTATTGTAATGTACCCTCTCATCAAGGGTCACACCCTTCACAAGGGGTACACACCTCTTCATGCACACACCCTTTGGAGTACACACCCTTTCATGTGTGACTCTTCACTCTCTATATAAGAGAGGCCCAATTGTATGGATGACACACAACATCTACCCTACAGACATTCAAGCAATACAATTATTCCTTGTTCTCTGCTATCTCAGTCTCCTTTCTGTTCCTTAGCACATTTTAAAATATAGTAAATCTAGGATTTCTTACAGCTGGAGTCAAGGACAGCAACAGAAGTCCGTGATTGGATAGGTCAGAAGTGAATTTTTCTTGCACCCCATCCTCCATCTCTTTCCTTCCACTCTCAGGATTGTTTGTGCCGGGATCATCAGCAAGGTTAGAAGGTTTGTCATAGCTTCTGGGACCCCCCAAGAGGACAAGCTTGACAGCACAAATTATGTCCATTGGCAGCTCAACATGAAGATATGGTTTATCCATAAGGGTTCATGGCTATGAAGGGAAGCCTGAGCATCCCAAGAGGAACTGTGATGCTGACTTGTAGGATGAGTTTCAGAAGGAGCTCGAGGTTGGGAAGGTCAGGATTCCAAGGCACATTCAGCCATAGTTGCAAGAAACGGTGTTTCATCTGTCAGAAACGGAAACGGAAACGGTCGAAACGACATTTCTGTTTCCCTGATTTTTGGGGAAACCCTAATTGTGGATTTTTGCACCTGCAGCCTCTTACTCTTTTTTTTAAGTTTTTTTTTTTAAGCCCAATTTTCCAGCCTCTTAAGGGGCCTCTCACAGCCCCGTTTGGAGTCATTTTGGGCCCTTTTGAAGCTTTTTTTGGCTCCGTTTTGAAGCCTCTTCATCGATCTTTCTCCCGAGCCTCTCCATCGGCCTTTTTTGTGGTTCTACACACTATATCAGGTGCTCATTACAGCAAGGTTTTGCTGTCTACTTCTCTGAGGCCACTTCATTTCCTTGCCTGCATACGAGCTTCTCTCGCCCCGACAGCCACCATGGCACCCAAGCGTGCCCCTTTGGATACATTGCACGATAGTGATGAGGTTGCTCAGCATGAGCAATTGCCCTCCATAGTGGGTGCGTCCACTAGTGGTACAGAGATCCCTATGACACAATCCCAGCACTCCTGAAACCTCTTATCTGCAAGCAAACACAAGAACACACCAACGTGAGGAAACTGAGCAGTCTGCTCACCACCCAACCATGACATCTACGAGATGTGATCCCGAATCAAGAGATGTCCCCTCCAAGCCACGAGTTGAGCTACTGGCACGAACTCCCAACCAGATCTTAACCAGCCTGGTGTCCCATACCACCAGGTGGTGCTGTGAAGCCTGGGATCTGCTGCTGGGCCTTGGGCTACGCTATGATGCAGGCGTGCATCCGTGACTCAATCCAGGATCAGACCTAGCACCTCGGAATGAGACTTGCTCCCATCGGCTCTCTGAGAACTGAACCCCTGGGCCCCTTATATAGACTCGGGCCCCAAGCGCCAAAAATAGCGAAGACCTCTAACTGGTTCATACCCTTGCCACTCAACCCGAGAATCAAGCCTGCCTAGCTCTAAGCCTCCCCAGGCTACCTGAGCTAGTCTTGTGTACCCAGTACACGTCGGATACCAATCCGTGCACATGACATACTTCCCCTCCTCTAAGAACTCACTCCTGAGTTTGCTAAAAAACCCAAGAATGTCCTCTGGAGATTCTGTAATGTCTCCCATGTTGCATCCTCCTCAACACGATCCTTCCACTTGATCTTGTATTCCGTGATAGTTCTATTACGAATCTGTCTTTCACGAAATTCAAGAATACACTCAGGTTCATGTGGAATAAAAGTCAAATCTGTAACTTCTATTATTTCTTGAGGAGAAACAAGTTGATCACACCCAATACTTCTTTTAGTCTACATACTGGATGTACTTTAACATCAGGAGGCAATTCTAGTCTATATGCAACTTGTCCAATTCTTTTAATGACCTTGAACGGACCACAGTATCTGGGGGATAACTTTGGAACCAAACCAGTACTTAGGCTCTTGGATTCCTTGGGAATTCGCAAATATACCATCGTTCCTTTAGAGAACTCTCTCGGTGAACGATGTCTATTAGCATAAAATTTGTCCCGATCTTGGGTACTTCTAATAGACTCCTTGGCAAACTGCAACATTTCATGCATGTCTTGCAAGAAGGTCTTTGCAGCATCATTTTGGATTCCCTTTAACCCAACCATAACTGGTGACTTAGGTTGAAACCCGTACATAAGCATAAAAGGACTGTAACCAGTACTCTAATGCTTTGCACTGTTATAAGCAAATTCTATCATAGGTAGATAATCTTCCCATGAAGACTGTCTCTTAGAAAAATATGCCCGAAGCATATCTTCAACCAATTGGTTGACCTTCTCTGTACTACCATCAGTTTGTGCATGATCTGAGGAACTCATACTTAGAGTAGTTTCTAACTTCTCAAAAACAAGTGTCCAAAAGTTACTTGTAAACTTCGAGTCCCTGTCACTGACTATGTCAGAGGGCAAACCATACAGCTTAAACAAGTGGTCCACAAACTCGTGAGCCAGCTGAACAGCTGAAATAGTTGTTCTAGTAGGTAAGAATCTAGCCATTTTTGTCAGACGGTCAACTATGACCCAAATGGAGTCATGACCCTTGCGCGTTCGAGGCAAACCAGTAATAAAATCCATGAAAATACTTTTCCATTTATTACCTAGAATCTGAAAGAGAGCAAGAGAGAGTGAGAGCTGGAAGCTTGGAAGCTGAAAGCTGAGTTGCAATAGTAGAGTGTGAAGAGTACTACACAATGAGTGAGAGATAAGGTTTTGTCCTAGTGACAAAACCTTAGTAGTCACTAACCATAGTTAGTGAACTAACTGCGGTTAGGGGAAAAAACCTCTTAAAGAGGGAAAAGTGCCCCTAACTAGCTTATTATATTACATTGGTCACTGCTGAATTATATCTATAATTCTAACACCCCCTGCAGTGCCAATGTCATGTACAAGGCTGATTAATCACCAAATAAAAATAAGTTCAGGGCACTGCGAAATGCCTCAAACTTTTCACGTGGTAGTGCTTTGGTGAAAATATCTGCAACGTTGTCATGTGTGGACACAAAGATCATACTGATCTCTCCTGCATGCAACTTCTCTCTGACGTAGTGATAGTGAACCTCAATGTGCTTTGTGCGAGCATGAAACACTGGATTCTTTGCCACTGCAATGGCACTCTGACTATCAGTGAGAATTGGAGAACGACCCTCCAAAGACAGATGAAGATCAGCAAATAGACGTCGCAGCCAGACACATTCAACTGTTGCTGTGAAAGCTGCCCTGTACTTAGCTTCACATGATGAGATAGCCATTGTAGATTGTTTCTTGCTCAGCCAGGAAATGCAAGATTTACCCAAAAAGAAACAATTGCCACTAGTGGACTGCCTAGTGTCATAATCACCAGCCCAATCTGAATCACTGTAGGCATGCATCTGCGCCTTTCGCACACAGAGAGGTTTATATGAGTTCAAAGTAATATACCTAGATGAACCCAAAAACATTCCCAAACTCATCCTCTAAAAACACAACATAGTGCAGTTTCAATCTCACGATAGTCACTCATAAGATTGAAAACCATAAACTCCATCATGCATAGCAAGGACTAGCTAATATGACATCCCCACTGATGTCATCAGCGCCCAACAATGGGTGTATACCATAGTATAAAAATATGCTCACACATACAACTCCAAACACCCACACATACTTGAGCATCCATTCATACAAAGTCTTCGTACTGAGTTTCTGTCGGTACTTCGGAGGTGAAGGGCAGACTCAGCCATGATGAAGGCTAGCACCAAAGGAGAATCAAAACGTACTCCAAAATCTCTTCATTCAAGCTACAACTGCTTGTGAAGTCTAAACGATTTCATTTTCGTCTCTCCCAAACGAGCAAGCCGATAGGGCAACACACCATTTAAGATGAGTTCAAAGTGATGCCTTTTGGATTGACCAATGCACCGGCTACTTTCCAAGCACTCATGAACAAGATTTTGCAGCCCCTTCTTTACAAATGTATGCTGGTATTTTTTTATGACATCCTCATTTACAGCAAGGATAAGCAGGAACACATGGACAGCATCATGGCTGTCATGTGGGCAGCACATCTAGAGAAGACCCAGGACAAGTGGCGCAACAGTACGGAGCAGTACGGATGTTAAACTCCTTTTTTTTCTTTCACTGTTCCATCGAATTACGGACAATACAAAGTCACATGTCTCTCTTTTCGTTTCGTCAATCGAGGGTAAGACAAATCACAGGCGCTGGCACCCCGAATATCCTTCCAACCTATCTCATGGATGGCATGCTCACAAAGATACGTAATTCATTCCTTCATGCCTATCCACAAGCCCACAATTTCCTAGATGGTTCCCTCTGCCACATGTCATCATTCTAGACCTTTAGCTTGGTACACCATTTACCCCTCTCTTGGGGCACAATTAAAACATTTGCCCCTTGGCATTTTTTTACACATATAGGCGCACCTAGGCCTGAGCACTCAGAACCACCTAGTCAATGCCAATACACCCTCACCTAGGACCTTGGCAGTTACTTCCCTTAACCATTTTATTTACGCACATAAAATATTACAGAAGCCGGTCATCTAAGAGAAAATGCCCACCAATCTTTCCGAGATCATGCTATCTTGGCTAGAGCATAACATTCCTTCCCTCTTCAAGCATCAGCGTCCTCGATGATGAAATCTGGGAACACTCTCCGTAACTGGTATACGGATTCCCAGGTAGCTTCCGATAGAGGTAGACCATGCCATGCAACCAACACCGTGGGTATCTTCCGATTGCGCACTTGCATTGTTCCTCGGTCTAGGATTCTTGTTGGTTTGCGTCTTGCATTATCATCTATCTCCTAAAACAAAACAACACCTTCGATTAGCGAGTCACCAGTACGCAAAAATTTCTTTAAACGAGAAACATGAAACACTGGGTGCACCTTACATCCCGGTGGTAATTCTAATTTATAGGCTACCTTGCCTATTCTTTTTAGAATTAACCATGGCCCACAATATCGAGGTGATAACTTAGCACACTCTCCTGCAGTCAAAGACATAGAGTGCGAAGGAACTCTGAGAAAAAAAATTTCTCCTTCCTTAAATTCTCTAACGGATCGGTTTTCATCCGCATACGCCTTAGCTCTATCCATAGCTTGGCGGATGTTAGCTCTCGCAAGTGCTAGCATCTCCCGCATCTGAACCACAAAGTTCGTGGCACTAGCACTTTCTGAGGTATTCCAACTATAGTTGGATTCGCTGGTCTATAACCATAGTTCAGCTCAAACGGACTGAACCCTGTAGAGGAATGTTTTCTATCATTGTAGGCAAACTCCAACAATGGCAACCACTTGTCCCATGTATGTTGCCTCAATGACACATATGCTCTAAAGCATATCCTCTAAAATTTGGTTGATTCTTTCCGTCTGACCATCCGTTTCTGGATGATCCCCACTACTCATTCCCAACTCAGTCCTTCGTGTCCCAAATACCGCAGTCCAAAAATGACCGGTAAATTTGACATCTCCGTTTGACACTATGGATTTGGGTAATCCATGCAGACGAAATATATATCTAATAAACAAATCCGCCACTTGCAGGGCACTAACAGATTCTCTAGTTGGAATGAAGTGAGCCATCTTGGTGAGACGATCAACCACCACAAGGATAGAATCATATCCACCTTGTGTCGTAGGCAGCCCTAGAATAAAGTCCATGGAAATGCTCTCCCACTTACTTAGTGGTATCCCCAAGGGTTGTAAAAGGCCGGGTGGCTTCACTCGCTCCGCCTTACTTACCTGACACAAAAAACAACGTGTCGCATATTCATGAATATGCTTTTTCATCTTTGGCCAAAAGAAATCTCGCTTCACGAGATCATATGTCTTCTCGACTCCTAGATGCACATGGGCTATCATGGCACTGTCGAATGACTCCCTGTCTGAGATCATTCTGATTAGGCACTACTACCTTGCCATTTCTTTTTAGCATACCATCCCTTATGGCATATCTTGCATAAGTTTCGCCTTTTCTGGATGCCAGGTCATCCTTTTCCCCGGGTTTTAACACATGAGCCCTAGGCCATAGACTCTGAACAAACTCGTCCACCTTTTGAGTTTCTCTAATCTCGGCCATTAGAGCACTCTCTAGCACCGTGAAACTCATGTAATGCATAATGCGTGACAACGCATCAGCAACTTTATTATCTTTTCCTCTTCGGTACCGAATCGTCAAATTAAACTCCTGCATGAGTTCTGCCCACCTAGCTTGGCGGCCTCTCAAGTCAGGTTGTTTACAAAAATGTTTCAGAGTATCATGATTAACATCCACATACAACTCTGATCCATACAAATAATGTCGCCATGTTTTCAAAGCATGGACAACAGCATACAACTCTAATTCATGAGTTGGCCAATTTCTTTGAGAGGGAGAAAGCTTCTTGCTTTCAAAGGCTACTGGCCTTCCCTCTTGGAGGAGAACTGCTCCTACCGCAATGCCACTTGCATCAGTTTCCAGGAACAATGGTTTCTGGGGATCAACTATTTTTAACACCGGTCCTGTGACCACAGCTTGTTTTATGGTGTTAAAACTTTCTTGTTGATTATGTCCCCATATAAAAGGTACTTTATCTGAGGTCAGATCAGTCAATGGCGATACTATTTCGGAATATCCTTTGATATGCCTTCGATAAAATTGAACAAATCCCAAGAGTGATCGCAAAGCGGTCAAACTCTGAGGGATTGGCCAAGTCAGTATCGCAGCCACTTTCTTTGGATCCATTTCTACCCCCTCTGGAGTAATTATGAATCCTAAGTATTCAAGTCTAACCATACACAGTATATTTTTCTTCTTATTTACATAAAGATTTACATAAAGACTGGCTTTCCTCAAAGTACTGAATACTATTCTTAAGTGTTCGTGATGCTCAGTAATACTTTTACTGAATACCAGAATATCGTCAATAAAATGTACTACAAACTTTCCGATATACGGACGTAGTAAATCGTTCATAAGCATGACGAATATAGCTGGAGCATTGGTAAGTCCAAAGGGCATTACCAAAAACTCATAATGACCAAACCTGCTTCTAAAAGCGGTTTTATGCACATCCTTGGCTCTAATACGGATCTGATGGTAGCCACACTTAAGATCTATCTTACTGAAAATTACGGCTCCATGCAATGCATCTAGCAAATCATCGATCCGAACCATCGGATACCTGTGCTTAATAGTGATATTATTCAATGCTCTGTAATCTATACAGAGGCGAAAAGTATCATCTTTCTTCCTCTTTAATATCACTGGTGAAGCAAAAGGTGAAAAACTGGGTTGAATCTACCCCAGCTTGAGGTATTCTTACAGTTGTCTTCGCACCTCAGCTTCTTCTGTAAAGCTTAATCTATAGGGAGGTCTATTTACAGATTCTGCCGCCGGGATAAGCTCAATTTTATGGTGAACATTCCGCTCTGGAGATAACCCATAAGATAACTCATCCCTAAAACAATCAGAGAACTTCTCCGATATCTCTTAAGCCAACTCGGCCGTTTTCTCATCTTGGGTAGCCTCAGTGCTAGTCGATATATCATCAATCGACTATACGTGGTCTAAGAGTATGCATAAGTATTTCTTTCAAGACATGAGTCATCATAATCTTTGAAGCATGGCGATGCTATACAAAAACACAGAAACTCTTTCGGAGTCTTCCGAATTTCCATGGCTGAAATAAATGGTCCTCGAGGTAAATCCTTTTCACCTCGCAAAACATATTCTACCCCGTTCATCTTGAACTGGTAAATATGCTTTTTCCAATCAATGGCTGGATTTTTCCAAAAATGCCAAGCCATACCTAGGGCTATATCTGCGTGAGCAAGCCTGGTCAGTTCAAAGTCCATCTTCTCAACATAGTCCTGAATTCAAAGTTCCAACTGGGTAACCCTTTGGTCCCATACTTCAGTTGAACTTCCGTCCGCCATCCTGACCGTATAAGCATAGTCAGATGGACTAGTTTTCAACTTGAGCCTCTTAATAAGCTTCGAGTTAATTACATTATGCGTTGACGCTGAGTCAAACAACACAATCACATCATGATTGGCTACTTGCCCTTTCATTTTAATCAACTCCGCCTCATCGAAAAACGTATACCCCGTTGCTGCGGGCTTTGAAAGGATGTTATCAGGTGCACCGCTTACTAACTTAGTAACAGACACACTTAACAACACAGGTACTAACCTCTGAGAAGGTCCCGCCAATTGCATCTGCATATGTTCCGCATTGGGACTCTCCTGCATTTCCGCGTCGCATTCAGATATTATCATATTGGCCGTGCGACAATCTTTGTTCAGTGGACAATCTTTCCACTGATGTCGCTGAAGGCAGCCGAAGCACAATCCTTCTTTTCTAGCTTTCTCTTTTTGCTCAAAGGTCAACGAGGACTTTGACCAAGCCCGGGCTGCCATTGGAGTTACTTTCCTTTTCATCCCAACGGTGGTACTTGTCTTTGCTGGTCCCTCAACCGGCTTCACCTGCTTGGTTTGGCCACTTGGCTGCGAGACACTTGTCTTTGAAGTCCATTTCCTCTGAAATCCCCCTTTTCTCGGGTACTCATGCTGAGTCCCTGCCTGCACAAACCCACTAGGTCTGCCTCTGGCATCTTCATAGTTCAGGGCTACTGCAATAGATTCATCTAATGTAGTCACATATTTAGCCCGAACTTTCACTTTAATTTTCTCGTTCAGTCCATAGATATAGTCTTTCAACTGAACCGACATAGGGAGAGGGTCTGTTATCTTCATAACAAATTCCCTGAACTTGTCAGTGTACTCTGCCACTGACAAATTCCTCTGGCGAAGGTTTCTATAAGCATCCCAAGCTCGGGACTCTTCGTCAGGTGGAAGAGAGTGTTTCTTAAATTCAGCCTTAAACCCTTCCCAGGTGGTAGGGGCAACCTGATCTTTCTGTTGCTTTATCCACCATCTATCCGCTGCCTCAATAAACACGTGAGTGGTCTTGCGGATTTTCTTTAGATCAGATCTGATTTCACAAATGGCGAAGGCTTCTTCCCACTTGTGTAACCAAACCTCGATCACATTAGAACTGCGCTCGGTCATCCAACCAACGTACTTCTCCGGTCTGTAGTTGGCAATATTAGGTACCTTGACCTTCGCACGCTCTGATGAGTGTATACTAGGCTCTGGCTCTGGCTCTGCTGGAGCTTTGCCCTTTTCATTTCTAGATGGTCTAGCCGACAAGGCTTACACCATCTCTCTAATTTCATTTTGACTAGCGTTCACTTGAAGCTGCTGATTCATGATCTGCTGTAAAGCATCTTCTAATACACAAATCCTACCCACTAGAGTAGGTGTCGTATGATGGGACACTTGTTGTGTAGATCGTGCTCTAGATTCACCAGGATTTACCCTGGAATCTTGTCCCTCTTCCTCCATTCTTTCAAAAGAGAAAATAGTTTTTTTTTTCACTTCTAATTTCCCTCTGCTGTACCGGAATAAATCGACTGCAAACTGAAAAATAAAATTTTATATAGAAGGAAAAATAATGCTCCCTGGAAGTTCCACGAATCGCAGATGTCTTGATTTATTTCTTCAGCCAAGCCTTTGCAAGCCTCGAAAATCTGCGCCACCAACCAAGGCACTCACCCAGCTATTCGCTTCTCTCTTTCAAAATCAGCCTACTATCTGTTTCGGAATCAGCCTCAATGCTCATGGGCTTTTTCATGACCACAAACGCTTCCTTATCTCTCTCTCTCTTGCTTTTTCGTCGACCGAACCAAAAAAATGTGTGGCTTCTAATTGTCGCACATGCCAGGACTGATAAGCCAGTGCTGGTCGACTATTGCCTTTTCCACAAACTCGCATCAAGGCTAACCGCAGCCTCTTTGGAACTCAAGCTGCAAGGCCACAGAGCCGTCCATCGTCAGCCTACCCCGCTATTTTCACAGGCTCCGAACCCCGTGCGTCGCCCATCGCCACGTATAGCCTCTGTTTCGCAGATTTTTCACCCAACCCCACATGTCGCGTCTAGTCAGACGTAATCGGCGAAATGTTTTCTGCGAAGTCTTCCACTATTCCGCCGTCCGTTGTCCGCTGGCCATACTTAGCTCTAATACCAAATGTTAAACTCCTTTTTTTTCTTTCACTGTTCTGTCGAATTACGGACAATACAAAGTCACATGTCTCTATTTTCGTTTCGTCAATCGAGGGTAAGACAAATCACAGGCGCTGGCATCCCGAATATCCTCCCAACCTATCTCATGGATGGCATGCTCACAAAGATACGTAATTCATTCCTTCATGCCTATCCACAAGCCCACAATTCCCTAGATGGTTCCCTCTGCCACATGTCATCATTCTAGACCTTTAGCTTGGTACACCATTTACCCCTCTCTTGGGGCACAATTAAAACATTTGCCCCTTGGCATTTTTTTACACATTTAGGTGCACATAGGCCTGAGCACTCAGAACCACCTAGTCGATGCCAATACACCCTCACCTAGGACCTTGGCAGTTACTTCCCTTGACCATTTTACTTACGCACATAAAATATTACAGAAGTCGGTCATCTAAGAGAAAATGCCCACCGATCTTTCCGAGGTCATGCTATCTCGGCTAAAGCATAACAACGGAGGGTGTGCAGACACGGGACAGGTGGCGCGCAACTGTACGGAGCAGTACGGGGCTGGAGAATGGGCACCCAGGAGGTCAGGAGCAGCAGCGAATAGGGCTGCAAGGGACTGACCCTGGGAGGGCATATTTATAGCCCATATAAGACAGCCAGGCAGGCCTGCATAGGGGCTGGGACCCTACCTTGAAGTGAGGGCCAAAGCCCTAGTTTTGTGGGCCAAAGGCCCTAGTTATGAGGGCCCTTTTAGGGCAGTTTTATAGCAGCCTAGTCGGCCTGTTTGGGTCGGCCAGTTTGAGGCTGCTGGTCGGTTTTTTGGGGCAGGCCTTGTGCCCTATAAAAGGAGAGGCCTCAGGCCTCATTTCACATCCAACAGCTCAGCAAAAAGAGGAGCAGACAGGAGCAGCCTGAAGACATTCCCTTGGGCCTCATCTTGGAGGTGAAGGAGAGTTGAAGGTGTGCTGCAGAATGAGTTCCCTAGAGGCTGGACCTTGGCTGTCTTCTAGGGCAGCAAGGTGTTGTGATCATCATACCTTCTGGAGCAGCCATTCACAAGCAGGTTGGAGCAGTGGAACAGCTATCTTGGGGCCTACATTCAAGAGGACCAAGGGGACCTGTGTGCTGCAGACAAAGCTTGGCAGGGGCTCCCCACTAGGCTGATTCACAGCAGTAAGGTGGAGAAGAACACACTAGACGGAAAGTCTACAGACGCTCAAGGTGGAGCACGCAGGCTTGAGTCTAGAGATAACTGGCTGATAGGAGAAGGACCTTGTGGTAAGATCAGAGGACCACACCATTGGTGGGACTCTGGATCTATCTCTTTTGTATTGTGTCCATAGTTTTGGACGGAAATATATTATTTTGGTGGTTTCTCTATCTGGCTGGTTCATTGTCTATCGATGAGTCTGCACATCTATGTGATGCACATTAAGTAAAGAAGTTTATGATTCCACACCCCACACGCACACTGTGTGAGCTCCTGGGCATTACTATAAGTCTTCCGCTGTGCGTACCCTCTGTTGGATCATTTCTAACAACATGTGCTTGTATGCCCGGATTTTTCATGGCCCTTCATTGTAGAGACAGATGCAAGTGGCAAAGGCCTGGGGGCTGTTCTGAGACAAGAGCATGGAGTTATAGCTTTCGAGAGCAGAAAATTTGAGGCCAAGGAATTGGACTATCATGTTTACAATCACGAAATGTTGCCTATCCTACATGCTTTCGAGAAATGGCAGTATGGTGGAAAGATTAAAGTTAAGACGGATCATCGGACACTGAAGTGCTTTCTTGCGCAATGCAATTTGTCCATGAAGCAGAAGAGGTGGTTGGCTGCAGTTCAGTCCTATGACTTCGACATTGAGTATAGGAAGGGTAAAGAAAATGTGGTTGTCGATGCCTTGTCTAGAATGTGGGCTTGTAGTTTATCTGCCATAAAGTTACATGAGTCTTCAAGCCAAGGGCATGCTGAATTTAAGCTGCATAATGGGCAGTTGTACTGCAAGGACAGAATTTATCTTGTGCCGGACTCCAAGTATAGATTGCTGGTTTTGCATGAAATGCACTAATTTCCTATGGCAGGACGTGGGTATCACTAAGACATATGAAAAGGGGCATGGCATGCGGCAAGATGTGGTTAAGTACTGTCACAAGTTGCTTGGCAATTCATTGAGCATGTCTTTAAGCATCATGGTTTCCCTCAAGAAATTGTCAGTGACAAAGATGCAAATCTTATGGGTCGCTTTTGGTAGGAGTTATTTATAGCAGTGGGTACTTTACTCACACCTAGCACTGCTTACCATCCTGATACTAATGGATAGTCGGAAAGGATGAACAAATGGGTGGAGGAATATTTTGAGGCATTTTTGTCATGATACTTAGAAGTCTTGGGATAAATGGTTGGCACTAGCTGAATTTTGCTACAACAGTACCCAGCATCTCCATTGGCATGAGCCCGTTTGAGGCAATGTACGGATGCAAGGTCGGGATTCCTTCTTCAATTGCTGACATGGCTGTAAAAAATCAGCAAGCACGGAATGACTTGGAGAGGATGGATGCCCTTTTGCAGTTGGCGAAAAAGAATATGCATGATGCCCAACCAAGTAGACGAAATATGTGGACGAACACAGGAGATATTTGTCTTTCAAAGAGGGAGATTATGTGCATTTGTGTCTCCATAAGAACTGTTATGCCTCGCTGAAAGGTAATACCAACACAAAGCTTGCTCATAGGTATTATGGTCCTTACAAGATCATCCGCAAGGTTGGAGAGGTATATACCTAGATGAATCCAACAACATTCCCAAACTCATCCTTTAAAAACACAACATAGTGCACTTTCAATCTCACGCTAGTCACTCATAAGATTGAAAACCATAAACTCCATCACGCATAGCACGGACTAGCTACTATGACATCCCCACTGACGTCATCATCCGCAAGGTTGGAGAGGTAGCATATCAATTGGAGCTACCCAATACCTCCAAGATCCATGATGTTCTCCATGTGTCTTTCACCTCTCCATATCAGTTGGAGCTACCCAATACCTCCAAGATCCATGATGTTTTCCATGTGTCTTTGCTGAAACCAAATGTGGGACAGCATGTCCATGTTCTTCCTGAGTTGCCACCTATGGATGAGGAGGGCCACATCCTCTATATTCTCCGAAACAAGGCCTACAAAGAGTATCTTGTCAGGTGGCAGGGATTCCCCAAGGATGAAATCATGGCAGCCAGAAAAAATTGTCCAGGACCACCCCTATCTCCTACTGAAATGATTAGTAGTTGCTATTTGCTGCACTTTTTTGGACAGCCATGCTGTGAAAATTTTGAGGGCAAAATTCTATGGGAAGGGATGGCTGTAATGAAGGGGGGAAAGGGCCAATTTAGAAGCCCTTTAGAGGCCTTTTAGGTGGTAAATGTGGAGGGACTATATAAGTCCCCATCCACCCCCTATTGTACACTTTTTGATGTGACATCTAATCGTATCTACTCCCTTCTCCTCCCTCCTACGTGCTGCCTACACCCTCTCTCCCAATCTCTCTCTAGCTCTCTCTCTTTCCTTCTCCCTTCTCTCCCAACCTCTCTCTTCCTCTCCCTTTTCCCCCTTTCCACACATCTCTCTCCTTCTCCCTCTTCCTATCTCTCCCTCCTCCAATCTGCCTTCATTGCAGTTGAAATGCTACAAGAGCATTCGTGAGCAATCTGTACAATAATGAATGGGCTTACCAAATGCATGATCGTTTAGAACTTGTCGGTCGATCTTCAACGAGCTTTCGCTTGCCAAATTTCTTAGCTTCAGCAAGTCCTCTCGCAACGGCTGATTCCACGTCTTCCATCGCTCTCGATGTCTCTACCCTGTACTTCTCTATCTCCTTAGAGCTACCGGAGTCCTTTTCTTTGCGTTTCATCTGTTTCTTTAAAAAGGCGTTTGCTGCCTTTTCAAGCTCTCTTTCCTTCGCCTCTGCATTCCATTCCTTCAACTTCTTTTCCGCATTCACATGGCGGAGTCTGCGTCCACTCATATCCCGACAGGCGTCGAAATTGCTGGTCTTTTTCTGGCCAGCTTTGGTACCAGCGCCTCTGAGAAGGGATCCAAAGCCGCCTTTACCGCCTGGAAGACGGAGGAGCAGGCTGCAAGAAGGGAATAAGCCATCGGGGTCAGCATGGATGGAAAGGTGAGGAGTGATTTCCCGAGTTCCAGAGACGATACGAAGGGAATGGGAGGGGATGGCAAAGGTCTGAGAGATGTAATCATGAAGGAGAAGGCCAGGGATGGAATTCGAAGAGAATTGCAAGCAGGCGGTGCGGCCATCGAGCCCTTTTACGAACATCTGATACGCTGCCATAGCCATAGCTTCAAGAAGGAAGATGAGCAAAGAGAAAGTGAAAAGTAGAATGAAACCTTACCATACACGGCTTTATAAACACCACTTGCCCGTACATAACCTAACTCTGGTTATCGGCTGAGTGTGTGCACGCACAGTCTGGAGTTCAACCTGTGGGCGGCGCCTCGAATCGAAATGAGCTTAGAAGACCTCCTCGCGTGGAGGCTGATGCTGGAGAGGCCACCAAGTGAGCAGGTGAGGGATGAGGTTAAGCGTTGTCCCCACGTGTCTGCTGCTGGACTGAGATTCCAAGTTGCACCGGATGCTACGATCATCATCGATGGACACCAAAGAAGGGGAGATGAAAACTGACCGGAGTTCCCAGTCTAGCAGTGGACTGCTGGCCTGGAATCCCGTTTTCAGCTCAAGCTGGGTTGGCAGTGGACTGCCAGAGCTCACAGCTGGGCCAACCTTTTCTACTGCAGTCCCCCTGCCCAGTGGCGCTAAACCATAGCCACTGGCTGGCACGGGGAAGCCCTCTTAATGATCTCACGCATCCCCTGAAGGAGGTCCATCATGACATGACCCACGGTGCAATAATGAGGCGAACCTTCATTATTACCGGCTTTACAATTCCACCCCCTTCTCTAGGGTCAGGCGTGAGTGACGACATGTAACCTTCTCCACAAGACTCGTTGTTGCCAATCACTCGCAATGGCACATGGGTACTGAAAATGGCACCTTCAAAATCCCAGGTTGCCCATCACGACGTTGGGGGCGGATAGATATTCTCTGTTTTTCCGTGTGAACAAAATTGAAGCGACCCTCGAAGCGCTTCAACTCTCCCCTGTGCAAGCAATTGAGTCTTGACCTGTGGGCACAGTATGGCCCAGACGCACCCATTAGAGTCCTGTCCCACGTATGCGATCCTTGACAAATATGCTAGGACGACTGCCAGCAATAGCAACCGATGTAGCCCGACATGAGTCCCCACAGCTTAATTTGCCAAGCATTCTGACAAATCTACCAAACATCACGCTCCCTCCATGTCTAGCTGCAGGTTTCCTAGGTGGAGAGGGAATTTTTTCATCTCCACCGGGGCACCTGCAATGCTACAAAATGGCACCATGAATTTCGGGGCTGGACAGGGGACTGGAGCAAGCATTCTAACGAATCTACATAGCCTTCAATAAACATGATGCTCCCTCTGCATCTAGTCACCAATCAAGGCTGCAAGTTTCCTAGGTGGAGATGGAAGATTTTCGTCCCACCGGGGCACCTGCAACGCTACAAAATGGCACCAGGAATTTTGAGGCTGGGCTGGGGAATGGAGCAAGCATAGGCTTTTTTTGTCATATTTGCGTGGATGGCAAATCACACAAACAACCTCTTACACACCAAGCCCCATGTCTCCTCGCTTTTAGTATTTCATCTATTAAGTTTCTGTTATAGGATGAACCACTGTGATTGGTTACAACTTGAGAACCCAAACTTGGGCAGCCAAGCGCCTCCCCTGAGGCGCCAACCTCCCTTTAGTAACAAAAACCTATCAAAATCTTGAGTATGAGATGAATTTTAAAATATGCCATGAGTAGAAATTAGTCAAATTAATATGGTTGTGTTCTACACTAAAAGAGCTTGAAATATGTCTTTACACCTTGAAATTTAGGTAACACATTAAAAAGTTACATTAATTTGAAAGGTTGTGGGTTTTCATATTTTAGTGTATCTTTTGTTCCCCCCCCCCTCATCCAAAAGACCCCCCCCTTGGGCCTCACATATTATGAAAAATATGTACAAATTTTAAAATCTTGCATATTTTTTAAGGTATATGCCTTATATTTCGTGGGAGGGGGGACATGAGATTTTCATATTGCGGTGTGTAAAGCAGGATTCTTTTTTGCATTCGGTATGTAAAGGCCCTAACTCCGACAATTCCTTGAAAGTTGCTATTTTACCATGAAGTCTTATTAAAATCTAGCAAGCCAAACATATCTAATAGGGTGCCTCTTGAATCTCAAAGCCTCATCCTCATCCTCCTCTATCTTGTGAATGGCCACTATGGCAACCTTGTCATCACTCCTTTTGCCCCATCTCATGCAAGCATAATAGATGGACCTATCCTTGCTCATGACACCTATCCCCACCATTACAAGCACAACAAGCCTTCCACAAAGCCAATGCATACATCTTAGCTCTAAACAAATCCGTGGCCGATACACGAGCCTAGCCACCATAGTTATTAGCACCTTTCTCACAACTTTTATGGAAATGTTTCAATGTCCCTTTAAGCACTGAAGTTCCATGGGCATGTGGCAATGCGTTATTGGTTAGTTAAGTTCATGGTTATGAGCATTGCCTCCTTAGAGGTAGTGTTATAGTGAAGATTTGAAACTCTTTTGTGAATTTCCACATGTAAATTGTTTTTTAAAGCTTTGCAACTCTTTTTTTCCACGTAGCTTAGGAAACGTTATAAAAGGATGTATAGTATTATAAAGGCTTCATAGCTTTACATGACTTTATATGGCATTCACTAATTTACAACGCTTTTTAATAGGTGAAGACAAGACAAAAAGGAGATAGTGCTAATAAAACTGAACAGCCCCCTTCTAGTAGCTCGTTGGATTTCTCTCTCTCCATTCTTTATTAATCCTCCCTCTGTAGTACCTCAACACATCACTCTGGTAGGAGTTTACTAAAGAATCATTTGCGCTCCCTTCTCTACCCAAATTGTAGTCTTTGCACCATGTTGCCCAAGAGGATCAGTTGCTTATCAATTCGACAATGTAGATGGCTCATCCTCGGACTACTCTAAAGTTACTTGCATCTTGTGGAAAGCCTCCAACTTTGGGAGATGTTGATAGGTGGCTAAAGAATCTTCTCCCAATTGAAATTTTTAATGCAACTAATCACTCAGAGGAGTTTGAGCCTATCTTCAGTGCATCTACCTCATCCTCATTCAGTAAGAAACATGTCCTTACAGTTAAAATCTATCATCTCACTCAGTGTCAGCCCACTGTTAGCAATATTACTTGTGCTCTAAATCTCAGTAAGATCATAACTGTCGCATCGCATAGGTCCTGTGGTTTTTGGATAGCATTTTCATGGAGTAATGCCTTAAACTTAGATTTCACTAATTTTGGACTTGTTTTTCTTCTTTGGACTTTCCTTAATCCTTCCCAAATTAAAAGTTTAATTTTGAAAATATCCCTCCCAAATCAAAAGTGTATTTTAGGGCACTATCCTTTCCACAAAAATAGTTTATTTACTCACATAATCATTTTGCATGAATAATGGAAAAATTACAAAATATAATTCACATCTTACTCTAGTATAAATTTTTATTTTTAAGAATCTTCCTTTTAAAACTTAACTTTTTTTTAACTTATTAACAATTTAAATTCATAAAGTAATTTAAATGCATGAAAAAATTGTGTGTGTGTGTGTGTGTGTGTTGTTAAGGCCCATGCATGACATTAATCCACCATAAGAGTCCTCTAAAATCTCCAAGATATCATAACAGTATTAATAAACACCTTTTGAGTGTTTCAAAACTCTAAGATCTTGTAGATATGGTGTCACAAGGGTGCACATCCACACATGGCACGAACATGCCCTTGGTTCATCGATGGAAATCCATTAGTACATATGGCAGCATAAGTGTGTTGCACTTACATGTGGCATGGACAAGCCCGCGAGCCTTTTAGTTCATCCGTGTCAGCATGGGATTCACATTGCGGTTGTTAACAGAGGGGAGGGATGGGGAAAGAGAGGGAAAGGGACACGGGGGGGGAGAAAGAAGGGGGAACGAGGAGGGGAAGGGAAGGGCCTTGGAGGGCGAGGGGAGGGGGAAGGGAAGAGAAGGGAAGGGAAGGGAAGGGGAGGGAAGCGAAGTGGGGGGGGGGCAGGGGGAGAGGGGAGAGGGAAGGGGAGGGGAGGGGAGGAGAGGGGAGGGGGGAAGGGGAAGGGTGAGGAAGCAGAGGGGAAGGGGAAGGGAAGGAAGGGGAAGGGGAGGGGCGGGGCGGGGAGGGAAGGGAGAATTTAAGGAGGGGAGGGGAAGAGATAGGGCCACCCCTTAGAACTAAAGGAGGGGAGGGGGAGAGGAGAAGGGAAGAGAGAGGGCCACACACACACCCCCCTTCCTCTCTCTCCCTCTACCCCTCCCCCCCTCTCCCCTCCCCTCTCGTACAGCCTACTCTCTCTCTCCCCCCTGCCCTCCTCTCTCGCGCGGCCCCGCGAGAAGAGGGGAGGGGAGGGGCGAGAGAGAGAGAGAGAGAGAGAGAGAGAGAGAGAGAGAGAGAGAGGGGTGTGAGAGAGTAGAAAGAAAAGGGGGAGAGAAAGAGAGAGAGAGAGGGAGGGGGGGTGCGAGGGAAGGGGGGTTGCGACCGTGGCCGCACACTCCCCCCTCTCCTCTCCCCCTTCTTTCCCCTCTCCATCCCCCTTCCTAATACCCCTCCCCCTCCCTAATGCCTCCTCACATGGCCATGGTCACAAGACGTGTGTCGTGCACACACACAAAATGTGGCCAGGCAATTATGTGTTTTGGAGGGGAAGGGGAAGGGGAAAGAAAAGAGGGGATAGGGAAAGAGGAAGGCAAAGGGAAGGAGAAGAGGGAGGGAGAGGGGAGGGAGAAGAGAGAGGGAGAGGGGAGGGGAGGGAGAAGAGAGAGGGAGAGGGGAGGGGAAGGGAAGACAAGGAGAGGGAGGAGACAAAGGGAGAGGGTGGGAGAGGGGAGAGGAAGGGGAAAGGGAGAGGGGAGAGGAAGGGGAAAGGGAATGGAAAGGGCAGAGGAAGGCGGGAGAGGGGAGAGGAAGGGGAAGGGAGAGGGGAGAGGAAGGGGAAAGGGAAGGGAGGGGGAGGGGAAGGAGGAGAGCCTACTTTGGGTGAGTGTCAAAATATAAGTCAAGAAACCCTTAAAAATTCAAATTTCATGCTCTTTTTCCTCTTTCTCTCCCTCCCTCCCACTCTCCCTCCTCCCCCGTCTCTCCGTGCTCCCCCTTGACTCCCTAGACTTCAACATTCCTACTCCCCTCTCCTACACTTGAGCCTCCTGCTCCCCTCCCCTCCCCTCTCCTCCCCTTCCCTTCCCTTCCTTCTCCGCCCCCCCCTCCCCTCCCCTAGCTTTCCTTTCCTTCCCTTCCTCCCCTCCCCTCCCTCTTCCCTTCTGTTCCCCTTCCCTCCATTCCATCCATTCCCTAAACATGGTATAATGCATCCTCAATCATGCAAACCATATTCGATGGGCACGATATTTTTATGCACCTTAAAGTGGGTGTGAATGAGACACGTGCAAAGTATGGTGCCCATCGAAGATATATGTTCAAGTAAGACACCCCGACGCGTGTTTTTTAATCGTTGTGCATGAGGGGTGGTGAAAAACATGGTATCATGCAGCTCGGACCATGTATAATGCATCTCAGAGCATGAAATTTTGTATAGGCCTTAAGGTGGGTGGGAGTGGGGCACATGCAAAGTATCATGCCCATCTGAGACTCGCAGGTTCAAGTAAGGCACCCGATGCATATTTTTTGACCATTGTGCATGATACTTGTGAAAAACATGGTATAATGTGTCCCTGACCATGGAACCACATCTGATTGGAACAATACTTTACATGTGCCTTAATTTTGGTGCAAATGATGCTAGGCACGATACTTTGCATGAACCTCCATGTAATTGATCTTAATTCCTATACAAAATATCATGCCCAATGGATATGGTTTGCATGATTGGGGACACATTATACCATCTTTTCCACCACTTATCATGCACAAGGGTCCAAAAACAAGTTTTGGGGTGCCTTATTCAAACGTACGATGTCTCTAATGGACATGATACTTTTCATCGATCTCATTTTCATGTACATTAAGGTACATGAAAAATGTAGTTCCAATCAGATATGTTTTTCATGGTCAGCCCTGGACACATTATACAATGTTTTTCACCTGCCATCAGGCACAAGAGTCAAAAAATATGCTTCAGGGTGGCTTATTTAAATGTGTGTCTCTGATGGACTTTGCACGTACCTCCATATCACATATCCTAATATATGTACAAAGTAACATGGCCATCGGATATGGTTTGCATGGTAGGGGACACATTATACCATGTTTTTAACCAAGTATCATGCACAAGCATCAAAAAACATGTTTTGGGGGTGTCTTATTCAAAGATGTGAGTATCCAATGGCTCTATACTCTTCATAAGACTCTCGAAAAGGTCACCTTGACTATTAAGGCTCCATATCACCTATCTTAAGGCTTGTGCAAAGTATAGTGCCATCAGATATGGTTTTCATGGTCATGAATGCGTTATACAATGTTTGTCACCACCCCTCACGCACAAGGATAAAAAAACACTTTTGGGTGTATTATTTGAACATATGAGTCTTTGATGGGCAACATACATTTCATGCACATCCATTTATTCTACCTCAAGTTTCTTGCAAAGTATCATGTCTATTAAATATGGTTTGCATGGTTGGGGATGCATTATGCCATGTTTTTCACTGCCCATCATGTACAAGGGTCAGAAAACACACTTTGCGGTGACTTATTTAAACATGTGAGTCTCCAATGGGCACGATACTTTGCACACATCTTTATGTCATCTGTATTAAGGTTCTTACAAAGTACCATGCCCATAGGATATGGTTTGCATGGTCAGTGATGCATTATACAATGTTTTTTACCACCCGTCAAGCACAAGGTTCAAAAAACACGCTTCATTGCATATGGTTTGCATGGTCAGCGATGCATTATACCATGCTTTTTACCACCTGTCATGCACAAGGGTCAAAAAACACACTTCCAGGTGCATTATTCAAATGTACGAGTCTTTGATGGGCACAATACTTTCCAGACACCTCCATGCTACCTACCTGAAGGCTTGTGCCAACTATCATGCCCATTGGATATGGTTTGCCTAGTTTGAGATGCATTATACGATGTTTTTTGCTGCCCGTCTTGCACAACGATCAAAAAACACACATCGGAGTGTCTTATTTGTATGTGCGAGTATCCGATGGGAAAGATACTTTACATGCACCTCCACTTTTCCTACTTAATCTGCATGCAAAGTAACTTGTGCATTGGATATGGTTTGTATGGTCAGGGACACATTATAACATGTTTTTCACCACCTATCATGCAAACTATCAAAAAACATGGTTCAAGGTGGCTTATTCAAATGTGCAAGTCTCCGATGGGAAGGATACTTTGCACATAGCTCCATGTCACCTACCCTAAGGTGCATGCAAGGTATCGTGCCCATCTGATATGCTTTGCAAGGTTAGGCATGCACTATACCATGTTTTTCACAAAGTATCATGCACAACGGTCAAAACAACGCTTTTGGGTGGCTTATTCGAACGTCTGAATCTCCGATGTGCATAATAATTTTCATGCACCTCCATATCAGATACCTTAAGGCTTGTGAAAAGTATCGTGCCTATTGTATATGGTTTGCATGGTGCAAGATGCATTATACCATGTTTTTCACCACTTGTTATACACGACATTCAAAAAACATGCATCGGGATGACATAATACATTGCACATGCCTCAGATGCACCCACCTTAAGGCATGTAAAAAAGTATTGTGCCCATCATATATGGTTTGCATGGTCAGGGACACGTCTCTGATGGGGACGATACTTTGCATGTGTTTCAATGTCACCTAATTTGAGGCATGTGCAAATTATGATGAGCATCGTATAAGGTTTGTGTAGTAGGGGACACATTATCCCATGTTTTTCACCACCTGTCATGCATAAGGCTCAATAAACACACTTTGAGGTGCCTCATTCAAATGTGTGAGTCTACGATGGGCATGAGACTTTACAAGTACTTTCAATTTCATCCACTTAGAGGCTTGTGCAAAGTATCGTGCCCATCGGATATGACTTGCATGGAAAAGAAGGCATTATACCACGTTTTTCACCAAGTACCATGCACAAGGGTCCAAAAGCATGACTCGAAGTGGCTTATTCCAATGTGCGAGTCTCCAATGGGCATGATACTTTGAATTTGCCTCCATGTCATGCACCTTAAGGCATGTGCGAAGTATTTTGTCCACCAAAGATGCTTCACATTGTTGGGGACGCATTATACCATGTTTTTCACCAAGTATCATGCACAAGGATTAAAAAAGATGCTTTGAGGTGGCTTATTCAAACATGTGAGTCTTCGATGGACAATATATATTGTAGGCATCTCTATGTCACCTACCTTAAGACACATGCAAAGTATCATGCCTAGGGATATGGTTTGGTTGGTTGGGGATGCATTATACATGCTTTTCACCAAGTATAATGCACAAGGGTCAAAAGCACGCTTCAGGCTGGCTTGTTAGAATGTGCAAGCCTTTGATGGACATGATACTTTGCACACACTGTAAGAAAATAATACATCTGTGCTCAACAGATAACAGGATCTCATCCGCAAGAGAGAAAACAAGATAGTATGGAGAATCAAAAATTTGATTACTGTAGAACTGATACAATAGATGGCGCTGCCTCCCAGTAGCCAGTGATGAAATGGGCTTCACGGGCTTGCTCTTATATAGCCACTAGTCGTAGTCGGTTAGGCTCAATTGGGTGGCCGACCTAGTCCGCCCAAAACGGTCGATTGGGGGTTGGTCCCAAAATAGGCCACCGACCATATGATAGAACCGGTGCACAAAACAGAGCAACTACCCTACGGTCACCGTTCGGCCCACAGCCATCCGGGATCATCTGAGGCTCCAAACGGGCCCCACAACTCGAGAGTGGGCTGCCCCAGGAAATGCTCCATCTACCCTCAGTGCGGTCAGTCAAGGGATGCCTTCCCGCACTTGCATGTAGCCTAGTTGGTGGTGTGCCAACTCTATCTGAAGCCGTCCAGCCATCAGGCCACACATGGCCCCCATCTGGTGTCCAAACCAAGACCTACTGGATAACTGAGCTACTCAAATGCCTTCTCCTCATATGGGGGGCTTATAAGTAGAGCTAGCTGGTTCCCGCGTAGTTACATGAGAGTGGAGCATTGATATCTAACATGCACATCATTTACACCCACCTTAAAGCTTGAGCAAATTATTGTGCCTACAAGATATATTTCGCATGGTCCGAGATGCGTTATACTATGTTTTTCACCACCTGTCATGCACAATGGTAAAAAAACACTTGTCAGGTGTCTTATTCAAACATATGAATATACAATGGGAATGATACTTTGAATGTGCCTCAATCACACCCACTTTAAGACCTGTGAAATATATCTTTCCCCATCGGATATGTTTTGCATGATCCGGGATGCATTCTACCATGTTTTTCACCAACTGTCATGTGAAACACACATTGACTTGCCTTATTCAGTTCCCATCATATATGGCTTGCATGGTTAGGGATGCATTATACCATGTTTTTTACCACTTGTCATATACAAGGGTTAAAAAACATGCTTCAAGGTGCCTTATTTGAACATGCGAGTCTCTTATGGGCACAATACTTTGCACACACCTCCATGTCACCTACCCTAAGTTCGGTCCAAATTATTGTGTCCATCAGATATGGTTTGCATGATTACGGATGCATTATACCATGTTTTTCACCACTATTCATGCATGAGGGTTAAAAAACATGCTTTTGGGTGTCTTATTTGAGTGCGCAAGTCTCCAATGCACATGATGCTTTGTGCACCCCCCCATGTCATCTACTCTAAGGTGTGTACAAGGTATTGTGTCAATCAAATACAGTTGACATGGTTTGGGATGCATGATACTATGTTTTTCACCACCCGTCATGTACAATGGTTAAAAAACAAGCATCAAGGTGTCTCATTCAAACATGCCACTCTCCAACGGGCACAGTACTTTTCACATACCTCAATCACACCAATTTAAGCCTTGTGCAATATATCTTGCCCATTGAATATGGTTTTTATGGTTGGTGTGAGCACAATAGTTTGCATGCATCTGAGTCGCATCCACTTTAAAGTGTGTGCAAAGAATCGTGCCCATCGAATATGGTTTTCATGATCGAGGACAATTATACCATGTTTTTCATTGCCGTCATGCACAAGGGTCAAAAAACATGCCTTACTCGAACATGCAATTCTTCGATGTGCACAATACTTTACACAGACTCACATTTTCATTTTTAAACCCTTGTGCATGACGAGTGGTGAAAAACATGGTATAATGCATCCCCAATCATAACCACACGCGGTGGGTAAAATAATTTGAAAGTGTCTTAAGGTGGGTGCAATTGAGATGCATTAAAAGTATCATTCCCATCCAAGACTCGCACACTTGAATAAGACAACTTGACTCATGTTTTTTTACCATTGTACATGACGAGTGGTGAAAAACATCATATAATGCATCCCGGACCATGCAAATTATACCCGATGGATATGATATTGTGCATGGGACATAAGGTACATGACATGGAGGTGCATTCAGATTATCAAGTTCATCGGAGACTCGCATATTCGAATAAGCCACCCCGAAGCATGTTTTATGACCCTTGTGCATGAAACTTGGTAAAAGAACATGGTATAATGCTTCCCCTACAATGCAAACCATATCCGATGGGCACAATACTTTGTACATGCCTTAGGGTAGGTGACATGGAGGCACATGCAAAGTATCATGCCCATCAGAGACCCTCACATTTCAATAAGTCACCCTGAAGCGTATTTTTTGACTCTTGTGCATGACGGCTGGTGAAAAACAAAGTATAATGCATCCTTGACCATGCAAACCATATCTGATGGTCATGATACTTTTTAGAGGACTTAATGTGTATGAAAATGATATGCATTCAAAGTATCATGTCCATCGAAGACTGCCATGTTTGAATAAGGCACCCCAAAGCATTTTTAAAAAACCTTTGTGCAGATGGGTAGTGAAAAACATGGTATAATGTGTCCTTGACTATGCAAACAATAATGGGCATGCTACTTTTCATGCACCTTAAGTTAGTCTACATATGGCATGTGCAAAGTATCATGCCCATCAGAGATTCACTTGTTCGAATTGTACATGACGAGTGGTGAAAAACATGGTATAATGCATCTTGGACCATGTAAACCATATCCAATGGGGGCCTTAAATTAAGTGACATGGAGATGCATGCAAAAATATTGTGTCCGTAGAGACTAACACATTCAAATAATGCACCTAGAAGCGTGTTTTTTGACCCTAGTGCATGATGGCTGATAAAAAACAAGGTATAATACATCCTTGACCATGCAAACCATATCCAATGGTGACCATACTTTGCATGCATGACTCTTTGATGGGCACAATACTTAGCATGGGCCTTAATCTCACCAACTTTAAGGCCCATTTAAAGTAGTGTGTCCATCGAATATCGTTTGCATGGATTAGGGATGCATTTTTTCTTATTTTTCACCACCCGTCATGCACAAGGGTCATACACGTTGTATGAGCCTCAATATCACCAACTTTAAGGCCAGTGCAAAGTATCCTATCCATTGGATATCATTTGCATGGTAGGGTATGCTATTTTTCTTGTTTTTTGAACAAAGGTCAAAACTCACTCCTTAAGGTATCTCCTTCCAACCTGAGAGTCTTTGATGGGCACAATACTTTTTATGGGCCTTAATCTCACTCTCTTAAAGACTCATTCAAAGTATCATCCCCATTAAAAATCATTTGTTATAGTTGAGGATGCATTTTTTTCTTTTTTTTCACCACTCATCATGCACAAGGATTTAAAAACACGCATAGGGGTGACTCATTCGAAGGTTTAGTCTTGGATGGGCATGATAACTTGCACGGGCCTCAATATTAGAGACTTTAAGGTCCATGCAAAGTATCTTACCCATCAGATATCATTTTCATGGTCAGGACACCATTTTTCTTATTTTCTACTAGACGGCATACATAATGGATAGACAAAGTTGCATTGGGAAGTTTGATTCCCCTGTGTGAGCCTTCGATGGGCATGATAATTAGTATGAGACTCAATATCACCCACTTTAAGGCTCATGCAAATTCAAGGGGGTTAACTCTTCATAAACCCCATTTAGCATGTGCGAGCAAGCATGTATTACTAATACCCCTAATCCTGCATTTTTTCATTTTCTCATGAATTGATAAACCCCCTCTTACATGTATACATTTTTCAACCTTGAAATTTAGACACCCCTCCATAAATCTACACATATAAATTGCATTGATGTGCTATTTTATAAATCCTCTCATGCATGTAAATGGCATGTAAGTCCCGTTATCAAAAAAATACCCCTTCATTCACTACCATGCTATGTTACATGTTTCTTGAATGACCATCCAGGGGTGCAAATTCTTGTGTCCATCAGATATCATTTGCATGGTTGGGGATGAACTTTTCTTATTTTTCACCACCTATCATGCACAAGGGCCAAAAAGGTTACATCAGGGTGTCTCATTCAAATGTGCAAGTCTTTGAAGGGAATGATACTATGTATAAGCCTCCATCTCACCCACTTTAAGGCCCATGCAAAGTATTGTGCCCATCAGATATCATTTGCATGGTTGGGGATGTATTTTTTCTTATTCACACCTGCCATGTACAAGGGTCAAAAATCACACATTACAGTGTCTTGCTTTAACATGTGAGTCTTTGATGGGCACGATACTTTGCACATGACTTAATCTCACTAACTTTAAGGCCCATGCAAAGTATCGTGCCAATCGGATATCATTTGCATATTCAGCAATGCATTTAGGGGACAGGGCATAATGTATAGGGATTATAGTTTGGGCTATAGAGGTTAGGATTTAGGATATAGAATTCAAAGTTTAGGATATATGATATAGAATTTAGGATGCAAGATTAAGAGTAGGTATTTGCAAAGTTTCATGAGCATGCCTTACATATAATCTATGAAAGGGGTTGGAAAAAAAGAGTGACTATAGTACAAGTCCATGCAAGGATTTATTTATTTATTTGTTTGTAAAAAATAAATAAAAAAAGGCAGCCATACTTGCGGGAGGGTAGGGGAAAAAGGGAATAGAGGGAAGGGGAACAGAAGGGAAGGGGGAGGAGAGGGGAGGAATAGAAGGAAAGGAAAGCTAGGGGGGAAGGGGAACGGTAAGGGAGAGGAGACAGGGCACGGGAGGGGGAAAGGGAGGGGAAGGGAAGGGGGGGGAGGGGAGGGAGGGAGGGGAGTGAGAAGTTTGAATTCTAGGGAAGGGAAGGTAGAGAAAGAGTGGAAAGTTTGAATTTCTAGGGAGGGAGAGGGAAAGGAAAAAGAGTGGAAATTTTAATTTTTTAAGGGTTTCGTGGCTTATATATTGACTCACACCCCTCCCATAACCCAAAGGAGGCTCTCTTCCTTCCCTCCCCCTCCCCTCTCCCTCTCTTCCCTTTCCCCTTCATCTTCCCTCTCCCCTGTCCCTCTCCGTCTCCCTCTCCGTCTCTTTCCTTCCCCTCTCTTCTCCCTCTCTCTTCTCCCTCCCCTCTCCCTCTCTCTTCTCCTTCCCTTTGCCTTCCTATTTCCCTCTCCCTTCTTTATTTCCCCCTCCCCCTTCCCATCCAAGACACACAAGCACATTTGCCTCAAGCTCCCTCAAGCTTTAGCTTCTTCCTTGGCTTTGTAGATTGGCTTCTACCACTTTAACACAGCAATCGTCATAAAAGCAAAGGATTTCTCAGTGAAGCCCTGCTTGATGCACTCAAATCTGGTAGAAAAATGGTACAAGGGCATACACAACCAAAACTATCACACATGCTGGAGCTCTAATGATCAAGAAACATATAAGATTCAAAATAGCAAGAAAAGACATACCAAACTAAACCACTATGTAGGAGAGACAAATAGCTTGTAACTTTTGTAGATGGAATGTAGGTTCAGGATGAGCTTCAGTGTTGCTTAGGCAAGGGAAAGGACCATGAGGAATGGAAAGTTTTTTTTTGGGGGGGGAAGCCACCACTAGAATTCATGTTTAATTTGTGTCTACAACTCTTTCTCCACCTTAAACCTCATCTTCTCTTCGATCTTTTTTCATGAACATATGTAAATAAAAGACAAAAATCTTCTAGTGTTTGATTTAGTACTTTTTGAAATTTAAAATAAGTGGTTTATTAAAAAAAGGTAAATTACACAATGCAAGGATAAGGTAGACAACAATAAGGTCATTTTGGTAAATTCTACAATGATGTAAGAAGGTGTTGTATTGGAATTGGGTAAATTGTACAAGATATGAATAGGTGGGCACAAATTGACGTAATCCTATTCCATCTTCATTAGCAAAGTGATGAGGTTTGTAGGGCATCTTGAAGTTCTTTAATGAAATGCCATGCATCGAGCATGTGTCTCAATGAAACCGATAACATCGATTAAAGTTAATACCATTTATCAAATGCCTTATTCATCATTCATTGGAGCTTTAAAGCATAAAATTAGTGATTTGAAGAAGGTAGCCACGGCGAGGCCACGGCACTATGCTTATTTGAAGAAAACTTGACTTAGTAGTAATTTTTAGCACAATGGCATATTAGCTACATACCCCTGATGTATTGGCTTGAAGTAGATTAATGTCTCCACATTCTAGGTTCAAGGGAGTGTACAAGTCGTATTATGGAAGATTGTAGCTACCTTAATCCCCTGACAACTCTATAGCATGGATCACAACACCCCAAATGGTCTCAGATAGGTATTCCAATTTTCATGGGTATTAATTTGACTAGTTCTTGTGTCCTTGCAAAGTTCCATGTTTGTCAAAGACCATTTGGGTGGATGGGCATGCGAAATTCCTAATTTTGCACATGCGGGTGCATAGGTGCCCAAAAAATTCCATTTGTAGACTATCATGAAATGGTTGTGTTAGATGGTCATTCAACTTTGCATGGGTCCTAATTTGACTCACTTTGGTATCCTCACAAGGTTTCATGTCGATCAGAGACAATTTGGGTGGATGGGCATGCACATGCATTGTGCATAGGTGCAAAAAACTCGCAACCATGGACTGTCATGTAATAATCGATTGAACCATGCTTCGACAATGGCTACATAAGAAAGTGAGGTGTAGAGATCCCACGCAGAACAATTAGAACATTTGGGAAATATTACTATTGTGGCAATGCATAGCAGTATGTAGGATTTTCAAATGCAAAACAAGGAACTTAGTGACAAAGCTTATGCATTGGACTTGGAGCGATAGGATTTGGAATAATCAATTCATAAGCTTGCTAAAAGCAAACAAGCTTTAGAAAGGTTTATCTATGGACAAGTTCAACGTGCTGTGGAGAAGGAATGGGAGAAGTCAATAGAATGAACACAAGTTGAAAAGAACACCTTTGGGATTGAAGGAGAGAAAAAGACAATTGCAATCTATGGATGCATTGGCGGCATCCAATAGTGGTGCCTGAAAGAAGAGAGTACATGTTGCAAGGTTAGTTCCCCAATGTTTCAATGAAATTTCTTACTCTAGAATATTCATGGTGTTGCATTGTTTCCACTAAGACTCACTTGTACTCTACTTTAGAAAGTTAATGGAGTATGTGATGGGAACAATGATAATGCATGATATTGGCCCTTTATATGTTCTAAGAAGCTTAATTAAGCCAAGTGATGTCATTGAAGTGCTGAAGGACCCTAGAAAAAAAGCCTTACATGAACAAGTTGCTAAAGAGGTGATGCATGAACAAGTTGCTAGAGAGGTGATGAAGGACTTCAAGGGGCCTTGTGCAAGCAAAGGAGGTGCTTGGAGCTTGTGATGTTGGTAGTGTAAGTCGTGAAGCTTACAACTCTGTTTTCAAAATTTTCAAGACTACTATGGAGGGAAAGTATAAGATATCTATAGTGCCATTGCCAACACCTTGGTCAGTAAGGCTTGCACGTCAAGGAACAAACCAATGTGCTATAGAGAAATCTTGGAAGATACCATTGTGTAAGTGGCACAATGACTTGGAAGAGTAAAAAGAAATCTAGCATCCAAACATTCGAGATGAATGCATTCAATAGTGCTTACGTGGATGTAGAGAATCTATAGAGAGCCATGGTCAAATTCTATGGGATGAGAGAAGAAGGTACGAGAAATTCCCTCTTTGCATTCAACTTTACTTCTTCTCATTTTCTATATCTTTATTGTATTTCTCTTTCATTATAGAGATGGCAAGCTAGTATTTGTTATCAAAATGGATGAAGCTCAGTTGGTGAAAGAGCACAAGCTAGAGAGGGTGAGCATTTGTATTATGAATGATGACTTGCGCTTTGCTCTAGGGGATGAGGAAGATGAGCAAGGATTCTCAATCTAATCTGAGAAGGACATATGGCGGCTTGCAGCATTTGAGACCCCAAAGGATTACCACGACACACTAAAGTGGGTTCTGGAGAGAATCGTCATCCCATCGATGATTCAAAGACAAGATGTAGAGCAGACATTGATAGTGGGTAGGCATGGAACATTTCAAGTTGAATGGCATCTAGCTAGTGATTTGAAGACCCTCAAGTGCTTGTATGGTTGTGATATAGGTGCATATGCAAAATGGACATGCTTGTATTGCACCCACTCTCAGAAGATGCAAAAGGAAAGCCTACAGTGGGCAAATGACATCCTTTCTTGCAACCAAAGTGCATCCCCTGATCATCACAAAAAGGATCCTAAGTGGGGCCCCATTTTGTCGATTCTATTGGAGAGGGTACACATTTGTACTTTGCATGGCATTGTTGGACTATGCATACTTGAAAAGTTACTCTATCTCCATCTAGTTTATGCTGCCAGAACAAGTCTATGCACGATGCATTTGCAAAAGATAAAGTACTACTCTCACTAATGGGCCTTCATGGAGGCAACATGAAGCTTGAGCATGACAAGAAATAGTGAGGAAAGAAACAAAATCTTCCTGCTAAAGTGTCCATGGGTGGAGGAAAGGCAAAGAGGTTCTTGTCCAACCACAATGCTAATAAAGAAAAACATACATTGGCTCACATCACCCTACGTTGGAAGTACCTGACTTAGAGCCTCATCCAAGGGGAAGAAAGCCAAGAATAAAGAAGAGCATGAGGCACAAGAGGCTAGCTGCACAGATGCGCCAGACATAGGAAGAGGAGGTCGCAAGGATAGAGAGGTAGAAGAAGTTCAAAGTAGACAAGCAGCCATGGAGACATGTCTAGAGGATGGTGCAGGGTCCCCCAAGGATTGAGGCATAAGAAGTCAGGGGTGAAGGCAATTCAAGAGGTATGCAAGTTCGAGACTATAAGATGCAAACTTATGCACAATCCACGCCAAAAGAGTAACAATGATATACAAGAACCTTGCACTCGACAATGATGGATAAGGGCACACTGAGCGTGTGCTAAAACGGAAGGCGGTTGCTAGATAGAAGTTAAGTTGTATCAGGTGAGGAAAGAATAGAGAGCAGGGTGCCGAGTTCTCTTCCCCCAACCCTGAGTTGATAGGGTAGGGAGTGTTCATTGCAAGCCGAGGTGGCTTGATTGTACACCATAATTTTGATTGAATGGATGAGCAATAGTCTCTCTTCTTGGCTTCCACTTATTATGTATTTCTCTAAGTGTTAAGTGTGAATAATAACTTGGTGTTCTCCCGTCATCACCACACCGTTCTTTCCCATTAGCTAACCTCGACCTAGTAAGGAGAGCTTCTGGTGTTACAAATTTATTTCCATAGTTGCCTTTTTGGCAAGAAAAGGGATTTAGCCTCGAATTTTCGTTCCACCGGAGACCCTGCAATGCCCAAAATTGCTAGCAAAAAATGCGGTGTTGAGGCAAATAATGGTAGATCCTGGCATATTTGCCATCGTAGAAAAGCCCTCTAAGAGGGCTTTCCGACAGTTCTCTGGATTGGCAAATATGCTAGCACCTTGGCATAGCCTGGCATGCATTTCCACGAGAGCCATCGAGCAAAAAAATTCCTTCCGCTAACGTAGAACCTTGTTATTGCTGGAACTTTAGAGCTAGAAGTGATGTATCAACCTCCGTGTATGAGCTCCAATGCATTATTTTTGGAGCTAACCCCGTAATGCCCGGGTGGAGAGGGATTTTTTCCGTCTCCACCGCGGCATTGCAGGTGCTCCTAAAGTCTTGGGGCGAGACATGGGAACAAATCAAAGCTCAGGCATTTCCAGCATAGCATTTCTGCTGGGTTTCCCAAGCGTGGGAACGTACTCTTATGAAGCTCAATCTGCGCAGAATTCCCAATGGCAAAGTTGCAGCCCATGAGCCTGGTGGCTGGCAAAGATTCCCAACCCCAACACCAGCCCCAATGGCAACGTTGCAGCCCATGAGCCTGGTCCCTGGCAAAGATTCCCAACAGGAGGTGTTGGAATGCTACAGTTGTCATGGCGTGTCACGTAAGCGTACACTGTATACTCGAGTCTCGAATCATGTACTCCTGGATTGAATTCAACCGCCAAGATGTTTTGCTGCTGCTTTGAATCCGTTTGATCATGATTCACGTACTGTGATTCGCTGTCTCGTCTAATTCAGACGGGTTCCGTCAGAGTTGTCTCCACGATTTCAGGACATGTCGATTCCCGATTCCCACGGAAAGCTATTGGAGTATGGAGTCTGGACCTTGCCGGCTCGTTTTCCTAAATTCTGGCTCGAATGGCTCTCCAAACCATAGCTCGGAAAACTTCGATGCAACCTGTGTCATCAAAGCTCAACCTCAGAGACTCTCGTGGCAAGCTATGGTACGACCAGGGTCCGGACACTCCGGCACTGAGCAGGCGCGGCCGGCCGCGGACAGGATAGAAAGTACTCACATTCAACTTACTCTCGGAGTGATGAATGGCCGGATTATACAATGTCAACGAGCAGAGTATCGGGGATCGCTCTATCAGATAAATGGAGGATTGATCAATGATCTGTGAGAAACGATACTTCACGTAAGGCCCAAAAAGGCGAGCCGCGAGGAGCAGTCCGAGCAGATGAGAAGTAAAGGCACGGTTGCACCGAAGGGAACGCTAAATACAATCATTGTAAATGTCACAGGCTACAGCCAAGGAGGCTTGGGTGATTGGGTCTGATGAGAGGAGCTCAGGGAATCGTTTTGCCGTGCAGATTGTCGAATACCTTCAGCGGAGGAAAAAGCAGAGCAACGTGGCTGTCTTGCCCATGCGGGAACAACGAAGACTGTGCTCTACGTTGCAATGTACAGTGGGACGGATACGTTGCAAGGTTTGTTTGGCTGTTGGGCTGGGAGGTCGATTTCTTGGTATATTTGAGAGACGGCTAAATCTTTTCAAAAGTAGGCATATATGTTGTATTTTGTGTGTTTTTCTTTTAAGCGAGTGCACAGCTTGAGACCATTTAGTGGAGTGTGATGACCTAGACCAATGACCGGATGCTTTGCCTAGTCTACTTTGTGCATAAGATTTTTCACCTTTGGTGACTCGCTGCACCTGCAACAACTGGTTGTTGCTAGCTACCAAGCAATGGTGCATCAATACAATTTTGGCACTTGAAAATCGAGGGTGCTCTCCTGAGCACCAAGGGCACATCTATGTGCCCTTCCTATTTCTGCATGTGGACAAAAGGAAATCTAGCCAGTGACGCTTTTTTTTACCGTCTGCACTGGCCCTTAATGAGACTAACTCACACATTTCAATAGGGGCGTTGCCATTTAATCCTGCTGCAGCCGTTGATTCATGGTCTGAATCGTAAATGGTCACTGCGAAGGGGTGCGGCTTGGTGGATCTAGGTTCCGTGAGATATGTGCTTTGAAAGGTCTTCCAACAATGGCTTCGATGAGAGATACACTAGCAGAACGCTTCCACGTAAATCCAGTGTGTCCACGAGGTGGGAAATCAATCGAGTTTATTAGGCACCTCTTTTGTAATTGCACAATGACTAAAGAATTATGAGGTGGCGGTTTGAAATTCTAGGCCCATGGCCCGCTTCTTCTTACTCCCCCAATGGAAGATAGCATCGATGGATAATTACTTAGGTGTATCATTGACACTGGCCACGAGCCGGCCATGCTTAAGAGTCGTAGTTTTTTTAGCCATGTGGGAATTTAGAAATAGGAAGGTCTTTCAGCAAAGAACCTAGGAGAATCTATCATTTTGGGCTGGGTTAAAGCCAATTTGCATTATTTGAGCAAGTAATTAGCTCTAATGATCCCCTAGTCAGCCATAGTCTTCTTGATGTTTGGATAAGTCTCTTTGTGGGGCAAATTCCATTTTGTTCATGAAGTTGCATCTAGCATAGTCCTAAGACCCTTAGTCCGTGCATGGGTGAGTTTTTGTAATGGTCTTTTTTTTGGGCCCTCGAACAAATTTGTCTTTTCATTTTAAAAAGAAAAGGGCAAAGGGGAGGGGGGGGGATTGCTATCCCGTATTGGCCAAAGTTTTTATTCAATGTAGTACCACACCTTCAAAAGAACAAGCAATGAATGGTGTCCAAGAATGCCCTACACAACTAGTTCGAGTTGCATGCTTACCCAATTGTCGAAGATTTTACATTAATTTCAAGCACCATACCCAAGCCATACTGTTTGTCCCTTGAATGTTGGTTCTGCATTAGTCCTCCTTTCCAGCATTTTTTGTTGCCGTATGGAGGAGTGGAGTTGAGGATGCCAAAGCATGTTGATGAATGTTAAAGGGTAACCCTGGTGTGTTCATCTACATGCGAAACACCACCGCATGAGCTGCCCCCCAAGAGGGGAGATGTCCCTACTCAATTCGGGGGATAAAAATTTGATTGGAAAAAGAAGGCGCATTTTGAATTGTAGGTACTTGTGGGGTAGTTGTTATCATAAGATATGGCCAATGATGCCTCTCAAAGGTAGGACACAAAATGTGCTAGACCAAATGGGTCATTGTTTGGTGAGGTTTAGGGACTTTTTTGTATATAGGTATCTTGCATGACCCATAACTTATGCATTTCTCAATAGAATTTGGCAAACTTTGTCTTCAAGTTATAGTACACATTCCAAACTTGAACATGAGACCAAAAAATTATGGAATAAGTATTTGGAATGAGACTGTTAAAGCATTACAAGTGCTATGTTGCATGTGAAACATGCATCCTGAAGACTCTAGGATATAGCAATTTATTCAAAAACATCAAAATTTAGTTCTATACATACATGTAACCAAGTTATCATTCTAAAGTACACTCCATGAGCTTCTATCCACATATGTCTCTATCTTCAAAAATTTGCTTACTTCGTGGTGCAACTTGGATCACATCCCACCATCTTGGATTAGAACAATCTGGATGAAAAACCACCTATATTGAAGATGGGTGCCAAATGCCATCAATTATATGAAACTATGCTTAAGTACATGTACCAATTGATATTTAAAAATGAAAGATTCAATTAATTAAAGCATTAGTATGCACCTGCTCACAATGCTCGGGAAGAACAAAGACCATCGTAAATAGTTCTAAACCATTTTACATCAAGAATGAAAATACTAAATCATATGAAATCAATTTCATAGATTTTGTGTATGGTCCCACAATAATCCAACAGCGACGAGAGAAGATTGGTATTCGAAGCACTTGCTCGGTTATCTTGTGTGAAGTTAGCCATGACTCCACAATCATACGTGACTCTCTTTCAATCGATGTGTTTCACACAAAAATGTCATTGGTATGTCTAGGAGCTCTTGAAATATCAAAGACCCGCACTCTTGTCCATAAGATCTGTAACTCCTCTATCAAAGGTACCATGTACACGACCTCAGACTCAGACATCATGTGCATTGCCCCTAAAAATAGAATCCATCATGTCCACCATACCCTTGTCATCATCTGGCACATCCGGGAGACTATACTCCTCTAAAGGTATATGCACACCACCCTCCTCATCCTGCTGTCTCAAGGTTTTGTGTAAATATAAGATCTTGTCTCAAGATTTCGTGTCGTGTACGCATGCAATATTAATAACGAACTCAAATAGCATTGACTTTTCCATGATCCATCACCATGTGCACCACCGACAGTGGGTGCTGGTTTGGGCTCCTCCCCATACATCCTTAAGTGGCACATGACAATACGGCGTTGATGTCGTACTTCTCGCTTGTAATGAGTGCAATGAATACAACCTCTCCATAATCCACTCTGTGCTCCCGAGCATTGGCACATCATCTGACAAGCTTCCACTCCCTTCCATCTGCACACCTCTAAAATCACAACACAAAATGCAAGGAAATCCATTAAGATCCAAAAAATAGCCACCCATGAGCTCCTTCCCTCTCTTCTTAGATTAAGTGCCCTAAACCGTTGCTATATAGCAACACTTTGCCCTGTTTTGTGTGAAGTTAGCCACAACTCCACAATCATACATGACTCTCTTTTAATCGATGTGTTCCACAACAAAATGTCATTGGTATGTCTAGGAGCCCTGTAAATATCAAAGACCTGCACTCCTATCCATAAGAAATGTAATTTCTCTATCGAAGGTACCATGTACACTGCCTTAGACTTGGACATCACGTGCATTGCTCCTAAAATAGAATCCATCATGTCCACCATACCTCGTCATCATTTGGCACATCTGGGAGACTATACTCCTCAAAGTGTGAAAGTATATGCACACCACCCTCCTCATCCTGTCTCAAGGTTTCATGTAAATATAAGATCTTGTCTCAAGATTTCGTGTCGTGTACGCATGCAATATTAATCACGAACTCAAATAGCATTGACTTTTCAATGATCCATTACTATGTGTACCACCAATAGTGGGTGTTGGTTTGGGCTCCTCCCCATACATCCTCAAGTGGCACATGACAATATGGCATTGATGTCGTACTTCTCGCTTGCAATGAATGCAATGACAATACAACCTCTCTGTAAGCCACTCTGGCGCATCATCTGATAAACTTCCACTCGTCCCTTCCATCTGCACACCTCCAAAGTCACAACACAAAATGCAAGGAAATCCATTAAGATCCAAAAAATAGCCACTCATGAGCTCCTTCCCTCTCTTCTTAGATCAAGTGCCCTGAACTGTTTGTCGCTATAAGTATATAGTGATGCTTTTAGGGTATAAGTATATAGCGACACTTTTAGGGTATAAGTGTCACTATATAGCGACACTTGGGGTATGAGTGTCGCTATATAGTGACACTTTTAAGGTCTGAGTGTCACTATATAGCGACACTTTAAGGGTATGTGCCACTATATAATGACTAACCAGTGTCACTATATAGTGATGCTGAGGGACTAAAACCCGAAACCCTACGCAATGGTGTCTTTCACAACTCTATTGTGAGAAAAGCAAAAATCTCTCCTTTCACATTATATTCGGTGACCTCACTTTCCTCCTCTATTCCCCACACTCCTTACTCCTACCAAGCCCCTCTCCCATTGACACTTGTGCTCCCTTTCCACCCTTCTCTCTCTCTACTTGTATGAAAGGACGTTTTTCAAGAAGGTGTGTCTCTTTAAGCAATGTAGGTTCATTTTTTGTGAGATTTCATTTTGTGGGTGTTGAAGCATGTTTCTCCTTGCATTGCTAAGCCTATGTGCTAATTTTCATGCTTGATTTTCAGAGATTAAGGACAAAAAACGAGATTTGCTCTTCTCTTTTTGGTATTTCTCTTTCTCCTCTTTCCCTTCCTTTCGTGCTTTCTCCTTGTTTGTAGGCTTATGCTTGTCCTCTCAATCCAATCCCTTTGGAAAGTTGCTTCTCCAAACTCCCTTTTTTTGTTTTCGTTATTTGCATTGGCCTGCAGCTAGCACTTTAAGCGCTAGTTGTAGTGATGAATGTAGGAACCCTTTCTTCCCCTCTCTTCTCTTATTCCCTTTTCTTTCCCTCTTTTCCTCTTCTCCTCCCTCTTTCCCCCCTCTTTCCCTCCCTCTCTTATTTTCTCTTCTTCCTCTCTTTTCCTCTTTTCCCCTCTCTTTTTTCCTTGTCTTTTCCCCTCTTTCTTTCTCTTCTTTCTCTGCTTTAACCCTCTCTTATTTCCTCTCTTTCATCCTCTTTTCTCTTCTTTTCATAAGCATATTCATTTTCTATGTATCTCTCTCATAAGCTTATGCTTATGCATGAGCATATGCTCATATGCTCATGCATAAGCATAAGCATATGCTTTCTCTCTTTTTCTCTTTTTGCCCCTCTTTTCTTCTTTTCTCCTCCCTTTTCTTATTTTTTCCTCTTCGTTTTTCTTCTCTTATGCTTATGCTCTTTTCCCCTCTCTTTTTTCATTCTTTTTCCCCCTCTTCCTTCTTGTTCCTTCTCTTCTTTTCCCTTCTCTTATTTCCTCTCTTTCATCCTCTTTTCTCTTCTTTTCATCAGCATATGCATTTGCTTATGCTTATGCTTATGCGTGAGCATATGCTCATATGCTTTTCCCCTCTCTTTTTTCCTTCTCTTTTCCCATCTTTCTTTCTCTTCCTTTCCCCTCTCTTATTTCCTCTCTTTCATCCTCTCTTCTATTCTTTTCATAAGCATATGCATTTGCCTATGCTTATGCTTATTCATGAGCATATCCTTTCCCCCTCTCTTTTTTCCTTCTCTTTTCCCCTCTTCCTTTCTCTTCCTTTCTCTTCTTTTTCCCTCTCTTATTTTCTCTTTTTCATTTTCTTTTCTCTTCTTTTCATAAGCATATGCTTTCTCTCTTTTCCTCTTTTTTCCCCTCTTTTCTTCTTTTCTCCTCTTTTTCGAAAGGGTATTTTTGTAACAAACAATGTTGTATATCTTTGACATGTATATAATTTTGTCGCTTAGCTCGTTTGAGCGATTTTGTATCACCCTTTTCAGAAAGGAAAATTTGTAACAAAAAACATTCTTTTGTAATTACTTAAAAAAAAACATTAGTGGGGCAAAATAGGGCTTACTCTCGCCCTGTTTAGCCCCACTAATGTTTTTTTTAGCTTCTATTAATCGTCACTATATAGCGACATTTACGAGTGTCGCTATATAACGACGTTTACCAGTGTCGCTATATAGCGACATTTATTAGTGTCGCTATATAACAATGCTTATATAGCAATCGTTCTTTTTTGACGCTAATAGTGACCTAAATTTTGACCTTTGTGCCTGTAAAAAAAAACTTTTTAGTATAAAAAAGGTCGGTATTTCCATCAGACAAGGGCCTGTGCCTTGTAGTGTCTACTTACCCCTCTACGTTAAAATTTTCCTTATCAAGTTCAAAAGAAATATTCATAGGTACTGGACACAAGGTCGATATCTTTGTGAAGCCTTCACAAAGATAGTCCTTAATGAATTGATAATTAGCAATGTATCCCTTATTTTGGATGATCATGTTTTATTAAAAATAATACAACAATTAGAAAAATCCAAATTTATGCATTTTAGATACATAATAAATATAATAGTGGGCTATCCACCTTATCTCACGTCCTTATATAAAGTAACCCGGCTGCCACCATTTGCCTTTAAAGAATAGCTACAAAATAACAAGTTTGTAATTGCTACCCTCTTATGCTTTGCATATGTGATCATGGGCTACTGATGTGACCCTACATTATGAGAAGAACTCTAAAGTGAATTTAGTGAGATTAAGTTAAGTACTGCATACATATTAAACGAGGCGAACTAGGTCCTCTTGTGCTTGCATCATAGCTACAGTGGAAAAAAGGCATTTAGTGATGTTTAATTAGTACATCACCAAGACCTACGTCCTCTCAAATAATTGCATTCTACCTATGATAGAGAGAGAAAGAGAGAGAGAGAGAGAGAGCAAGAAGCAAAGAGAGAGAGACCGAGAGAGAGAGGCTTGAGCTAATATGTCTATGGTAATATCATGTTACTCTTATGGTCTCCACGTAATGTGACAATTCATTGATGGGGACTTTTGTAATTGGTTGAGAAGCTATCATACTATTGACATTCGATCCAACTCACAGCTTGTCATAATTTGATGTCATTCCACGTGGCTCATAAGTAACATACATAAAAGTCCATAATTTTTGATTGAAATATCAGCATGTGTTATTGACTCCTACATTGTTTTCTCATTGACTATGAATCGTTGAAGTTTGAACCATATGATATGATGTAGGATATGTTGTTACATCGTTGAGGGTTGTTGATCAAATAACTAAACCCAAATCCAGAAAAAAAACATGGGATATTATAAGAGTCCATTAAGGCCAAGATTAATGTCCTATAAAAAATAAGGGAAGTTGCACATTATTACAGTTGAGAATCCATGCCTGATATATGAAGGCCACATGTTGGCACCAAGGGGTATCAAAGACCCGCACTCCTCTCCATAATATCTGTAACTCCTCTATCAAAGGTGCCATGTACATGTCCATATTAAAAATATGTAAGTATATGCCATGTGGATTTAAATGGAGGGGTCTTTTGATTCAAAAAATTAAGGTTTATAAAAATGTGTTTACATGTGGGGTTTTATAATTGAATTGTGAAAAAGAAGGCCCAAAAGTTTTTATGGAAGGGATAGTTTTATCCATATACAAATTTGGAGATAAGGGGTATACCCCTCGTGTGCACATTGTAACTAGGGTGGTTTCTTAGTGGTGCACCCCATGAGTGTTCGCAATGGCCTGTAAGAGACTCGATACTATGAAACTTAGTGTTGCCCTTTGAATCCAATTTTTTGAGTTCCAGTAGCCATTTATGTGTCATGCCCTAACATGGAGAACAAGTAAAGACTAGCTATTAAAGGCAGATTAATATGAAATCATCATGAAATCTGATCATGTCATTACAAATGATCCTTGTAACTAAACTCATATATATTGGTACATGTCATGTTTAGCTAGTCTAGTGAGTTTTAATCACCATTTAGGTCCTTCTTATAAAGTAACAATATTGAGAATAAATGAAGGTTATTTATTCAAAGGAGAATATATCAAACTGCAATCATATGTTTTATAAATCGTTGTGACTTAACGCATATATACTAATAACCCACATCAAGTTCAAGGGGCGTTGTGGCTATTTGAGTCCATATTTTGATGGTGTGCATTTTCATATTTACATAGCTCAAATAGATAAAGCATGCTCTTACTATAGTAGAGAGGTAGCATGCTTCCCAAAGGTACACAAGCTAAGATGTCCTTCCCCTTATATTTAGATCAAGTTCAAGTCCAATTATAAACCTTGCTTAGGATTGGGTTCATTATATGTTTAGCCTCATTTCATGGATTTCAATAAAAATCAACATAGTTCAAAAAATGAAGGCAGTTTAAGCTCGTGAATTGATGAGCAGCTACCCAAAACAATTGAGCTTACTATTTATGATTGTAAATGGTCTTAAGCATATTGCAACATAATGTTTTATTAAATATTTTTGCTCATGTCCATATCAGGGTAAGAGAAAAGCGGGGAACATAGTTACGGAAGTGTAGAACATTGGGCAAATATTTCAGAATATAGCTATTGAAGTGTATGTCATTGGGCAACACTTTCCCCAATATAGAGTTACAAATATTAGCCTATGGCACTTCAATTTTCAAGGATTCAACGTGTTTAAGTATATGTAAACGTCATAAAAAAGTTTTTAAAAGGATGGAATTTAAAGAATCTAATCTTATAGATGGGGTCAAATGACTTGTGCTTTGAAGGGCTAAATTCTAAGCTTATATGAGAAAGTTATGTTAAAATTTGGGCAAATTTAAAGATGCCAATATTAGCCTAAGAATCTTGAAGAAAGCTCTAGATTCACCATTGGGCTAATATTCACACTTGTTCAGTTTCCTTGGTTGACATATGCTTGGGTCAAGTTTGAAATACATTCTTGGGATTGTATAAAGCTAGATGTCTTCAACTAAATAGCAGCCTATTGAGAGCCTATTGCCTAGTGATCTCATGCTTGCTCTTAAAGGGCCTCTTTCAAAAGTATGGATTTATAATTTCATGTTAATAGCATGGTTAGCAGGTTTCCTTTAGGAGGAAATTGTAGAATTTCAATATTTGATTAAAGTCATATGAATGAATAGACCCTACCCACAGGGCTATCTAATGAGAATTGTTGATCAATTCCTTTACACTATAACAAGAGAGAGTAGCTTATCAATGTAAGGTCCAACATTAGAACAATATGATCATGGTCATCCAAGAAATCTTGAGTAGTGAATGCAAGATATCCAACAACAAGTGGATGGGGGGGCTCACAACGGAATATGTAAGATAGCACATGTCTTCATATGGAAGGGTTTTATTAATTGGTCATTTTACACTTTTGAAAAATTAAAATAAACTTATAGTAGGCATCTTAGAATTTAACTTTAGAAAAGTTAAAAGTTTGTGAAGGATTTCAATACAAATCCTATGTATAGTAAGGGCACCCTTTGTTCAAACACCTGTGCTATCTAAAGTTTTAGAATAGTGAACCCCTCGAGGCTAGCATGATTTAAAATTTGTCTAGAGTCAACAAATAACAACCATCAAAGTCTATGAGCATAAAGTATTGTTTATAGAGGTACAAGTATATCTTTCATAACAACCATGAAATATGGGCCAAGAGCTCCCATTGTCATAATGAAGTGCCCAAATTGTGAGTCATAAGTAGTTTTCCTTGTAAAAATCCTTTCAACAGAATCTAAAGAAGATTTATATGGTAACTAGGCTACCTAAACTTGGTGGCCAAGATTAGATCTGCATTTTTTGTGTGACTAGAATAAGACATGTTCTTTTTATGGAGGCAGAGGATCGAGAGTTCATCAAAGGCACCATGTTGTAGTTCAATCGATAAAAGATGTATTCTGTCTGCAAATGTAGGCCTACATGCCAAAATCGCGTCACCTATATTTTGGGAATATACATATTTATGATGATGTGTTTCCTAGGGACCTTTGATGCACCTACACTTGGGGGCCTCTGTTTCCAAATGCATAGCCCTCCTCCTTATCCCCCATTCATTTCATGTAATCTTAATTACCAAAATATTGGCTCATCTTTAATCCCCTAATCCTTTTCATATAAGCCAAACCTATGTTCAAACTCATTTCATTTTAAGGCCATAGTGTACATGAGTGTGGCTAGCTAGCCACACCTTAGTTACCCTAATTTGAACATATTTAATTTTATTTATACAACTCCAAACATTTAACAAGACATGGGCACATAGTGGCAAAGTTCAAATACAAGTGGTTGAATTTGTGACCTTCCTTTCACTTGTGGGTAGCTCTACTTCTAGAGTAGAGATTAAAGAGCATTCTTCAATATGAGTGCCTTCTTTAATGGAGTTGCCACACTTCTCTAATGGTGCCATTCGAAGTGGGAACAATTCATCATCCCCCCTCCTTTGCCCCAGTTTAAAAAAGGCCTCCCTCTTAAGTTTTAACACATACATCCTTCTATCGGGCTTCTATCTCCAATAATTCATTAGAATAATGAATTTTGGTTAAGTTCTACTAGTAGAGTAGGCAAGGGGGACCTTCTTTAATATATTTTGATAAAAGAGGAGGAGGGATTGATGGGGGGTGCACAAAAGGCCCTCTCCAATGGCATTGTAACACTTCTCCAATGGCACCATTGGAATGGGGAACAATGCATCATTCCCATTTAGTTTGATAAAGACCTCTGGCCTCTTAAGTTTTTTCCCTTTGCTAGAGGCATATGAGTGCTACTTTAGTGTGTTTGTGCCTTGCTTTGGTAAAAGAAAGGTTGTCCCCCCCCCCCCCCCCCTCTCCCCTCCCTCCCTTCCCCCCCTCACACACCCATGGCTACTACAAGGGGCACATCCACCCACGAGCTACAGTAGGAGAAATCCCACAGGATTTGAATGTAGGTAGCCTACTCAAGTGGGTGAGCACCTTGTCACTTGAGGTGCTGTTTGTTGCTCTGCAAGAAGAACTCATTTAAAAAGTGGCCTTAATGAAGTAGGTAGAGGCCATGGGGAGGCCTTTACCTCAGATAAAAGTGGTGATCGATGATCCTAATAAAGGCTGACTCCTGGCCTCTACCTCTAGTCAAAGTTGATGGGGGAGAGGTATTTTTATGAAAGTCCACCAAGGGTGACCTCCAAAGTTTTGAGTTATGGGAGAGAATTGTGCTTAAAGTTTTGAGTGAATTAGAGAGAATCGTGCTTATGGTGACAGAGAGGCTACCTTGAAGTGCCCACGGTTTTCTTAGATGTAGGTCTCCATCAATCCTTAGAGTGTGCTAGAGACTACTTTATGAGGAGAGGGGGAGACGAAACCAACATCTAAGAATTGAATGGTCGATGGGAACCAAAAAAGCACGGAAAATGGGATGCACAGGCCCTCTAGAAAATTGAGCTTTAAAGGTCGCTTTTGGGAAGAGCCAAAGATTGAGAGAGGAGAGAACTTTTTGGGTCTCTTGCAACAATCACAAGGCCTCAAAGTGCACATTTACAGTCCTACGATCCTCTTGGTCGATGCTCATTGCCCTTTTCTCCTGTCTTATTACATTCTTCCTGCTTCCCACTGCTCTTCGTGCCTCTCCATGCACCTTCGCCATAGCCCCTTCCTCCACCTTCATCGTGCCGCTGATCGTCTCCATCTCTCAATTACCCTTCGACGTGCACTTGATCCACGCAGAATATAGCCTCCCATCCTGCAGCTGCTGCACCTTGTCGCACGAGCTCCCCCCCCCCCCCCCCGTCGTAGCTTCCTCCTCATATTTATCGACCCCCACGGATCCCCTTCCTCCTTCGTTAATACCACGTAAAGTTAAGCGGTGGCACCCTGCTCGACCATCCCCGGCTTCAACGCTCCGATGCAGTTGCAGCACCTTGCAGTTGACCTTTCGTGTGAGCTCTCGTGAAACCGGGAAGCTTAACGAGCGTCAAGGAAACGACATGAGCTTGTCAGAGGAGGGCGCAAGGGCGGTAGAGCTATAAGCAGCTGGAAGCAACTCCTGAGCCGACACAGTAGAATGTCATTGAGCGATGCCGCTGCGAAGGTGCCTATAAGAATGCCTGAGGTGAGAACGTGGCTATGATGGTGAGGAATTCTGTTTCCTTGAATGGACACAGAACTTTAGAAGGTAGCTAGGATCGGGTGAGGTAGGGAGCTAATTCTCTTTTATTCCAAGTTGCACAAGCTACACCAGCTTGAGAACAGTGGCTATGGTGGGGAGCTAAATTTGTTTGTGGCTATGGTGGCGATGTAATTCTGCTTGCTCGCACAAGCTACACCGCCATGGGTTGCTTCTCCACTTCTAGGAACTCAGAAGAATCGTTGCCCAGCCTCAGAAGCATCCTGGCAACGAAGGAACCTGGTCTGCCCACTCCGCCTAAGAGGAAGACGAAATTTGGTTTCATTACTCCGAAAGCTCTCCAAGCGAGATCCGCGCTTCTCCGGAGTGTTTCTATGAGCTTGGTGAGAGCTCGCCCGCGCGCCCTTTCCTTTCCTACTCGTTCCAGCGATGGTCCAAGCAAAGAACACCGGCATCGCCATCGCTCTGATTCTGGCCACAGCCCTGAACATTTCATTTCCCATTCGGCTCACATTATCCCCAACTCGCCTTTCCCAGTCGATCGTGTTTCGCTTTCTGGCCCAATCCCGTCGAATTCTACCGGTGACCCCCCGGTTCTTTTCCCCCTGCCTCTTCCTCCTAACCACTCTGCCCCTAGTTCAAATTCTTCCAGCTCTCCCGCATCAAATGCAAATTTGCCATCCTCCTCAGCTTCTGCTAAGGCCGGATTGCATGTTCGGTCCGGTTCTCTGTCGGACGATCAAATTTTCTCCGGCCCTATGCCTCTTCCTTATCCCACGAGTGCGGTCGCTGTCACAACCGTGCACGAATTCTCTGCCGACCAGCTGGCAGCGGCGTCCGAACATTTCAGTGATGTGCGGAAACTCAGAGATGCAGTTGCGGGGCCTGTGTACAGAGGTTTGATAAAGGAGCCATCGGAATCCGATGATCTGAAAGAGAGAGAAGTGGCTGTTGCACGGATGAAGCTGAGCATTGTACGTTTCCGGTGTGAGTAATTTCCCTACTAGTATTTTATCTCTAGAGCGTCTTTCATGATACTGATTTGGTTGTCCGTCCCTCTATTATGGATGGCTGCAGAGCCGCAAGAAATGGAAGGCACAAGTGCTCTCGCTTGCTCGGTTAGCACATCCTAATTTGTGCAGGATCATCGGCTTCGCGTACGAGGATTCGATAGACGAACTGGGTACGCAGAGCTGCGAGCAGGTTCGGGGAACAGGGTTTTTAATATACGAGAACTTCCCAAATGGTAGCCTCGATCGCCACCTATATAACAGAGAGGATGAACCTCCCATGGACTGGTCCACGAGAATGAATATTGCCGTGGGAGCTGCTGAGGGCTTGGCATTCTTACGTGAGAGAACCTCCAAGCAGGTACGTGATTTCTATACGCTCGCCCAGATGCAATCCAAAAGCGATGTCAATGCATGAATCTTAAGAAAAATTGCAATACAAGCTTGCTGTATTGCGGCTCAGGAATTGATGGTACAACAACTATTGCTCTTTCTAATGCTGTCATTGAGAACTTCCAAATTGACGTGCTAACAGCAAACGTCGCGCAGATAGTTTACAATTGTTTCAAGACAAATAGTATTCAGCTGGACGCGACGTTTAACGCGAAGCTGTCGGACTTTGGGTGTGCAGCTGTGAGCACTAGTGGAACCGATCAGGAGTCAGCGGTAAGGACTGAACTTCCGGATGAATTCATGTTAATTCTCAAACACGTGTGTTCATAGAAAAGCAAGTATGTCTAGATAATTTGTAACAAAGAATTCATATGGAAGAATTAAGAGAGGATTCCTATGGAAGAATTATGCTTAATATATTTACCGCCCAACGGCTTAACTACAGAGCGGCAACGTCGTTCGAACTGGTGCCCATGTTTGAATCCCTTGAGAAGACCCCCGTTACCTAGCAGCATAGGCCACGGGGTTTGTGCCCCTCTTAGATGGCCGTGTGTGTTGGTTTGTGAGGGTTGAAAAAGGAAAGAGAAGTAAGAAAATTTATCGATTAGTTTTTTGTATAACCAATTGAATTGGGATTAACTTCTTTGTGCGTTACTGATACAGGGTGACGTGCTGGCTTTTGGTGTCGTCTTGCTGGAGCTCCTCACTGGCAAACATGTGTGTGCACTCCCCACTCATGGAGACCCTCCACTAGATCTTACGGTCGACCCCCACCTCATGGGTCGCTACCCCATTGATGCTGCTAAAGTAGTCGGTGATCTCACAGCCCGTTGCTTGCTGCCTGACCCTTCACTTCGTCCCTCCATGCGCCATGTGGCACGTCTCCTTCGTGTTGCATCTACCCAACCTACGACATCCTCACCCTCCTTCCTCTTGAGGCCTTCCTTCTTCCTCCCTATCCTTAAGAACACCCACATGCCTAGTCTCTACAAGAAAAAGCGGTCCTTAAGTTTTGGTTAGCGTCACTCGCTCCTTTTTATTTGTTAACTTTTACCATGTATTGAGCCATAACATGAGTGTTAGCTCCCAAACAAATTCTCAAGGATGCCCAAAGGGTTCCCTTCTACATATGGGCATTCTCTCAATCTCTGTCTCTCTTTCCGCCCCCATCCCCCTCATCCGCCCCCTGTCCTCTTTTCAAGTCTTATGTTCTTAAAGTATGCTATGCTATCTGTAGCCATTGTAAATAGTTTAATTGTGCTACTGCACTTGTATTTTAGTTTAATGGTGGGAATGCACTTGTATTGAGAATAAGATTAACTTCCTTATTTACATGAGTGCGTAGGCATGTGCATCTATGAATACTTTCTAGAGACCCACCCATCAATGGACTTGAACTTTTCACATTTGTTTTGATAAGTATATGATGTAGCATTATGTTATTTTATATTGTAGTACTTATAATCAATTACAAGTTCAAAAGTGGTTCAAAAGTATGTGATATATTATCATGTGTACCAAACATAAATGCATACAAAGATACTCTAGCTGCAATATGAAATGTACTATTTCATTAAAGGTCCTTTTTTATTTGCACTTGAGTTGAAATACCACAACATTTGAATTATGTTCAATAGGATCGTGTAAAATCACCCTTTAAGGCCATACTATGTAAAACCTGTGGCTTGCCATGGGCTATAATGTTTTTTTGATTAATTTTAAATGATATAAAAATAGGCAAATGAGGAGAAGGAGGGATGTACGATGGCGTCAAATCTAAGCATATTTCTCTTTTTCCCATAAAGGTAGTAGAAACAACAATTTAGCGAGCTAAAAGTAAAATCTGTAGTCTACATGATCTCGAGGGGAGACCATCAATCATCGAATTTGTGTGTGTGTCACAACTTTAACGTGCTTGTGCAGTGCTCCATGAAGATGAATATTGCTCTTGCAATCCTTAGTGCAACGTGCTTAGGTGACGGAACAGATGCCAACCTTAAACACTCGGAGATTGAGGATAGTTATTGGGAAGAACCATATGGTGACATGAGAACCGAGTTCACAATATTTTAATTAGGAAGAACATACTCAATGCACAACACCATAGATGAATAGACAAGGTAATCAACATGTATTGATATAAGCTCTTTACAACCAAGCAGCCTCTGGTTGCAATGAACACTCAGTAATAGCTTCCTAACCTAGCAAGCTCAGGTGAGAGGGAGAGTGCTCGTCACAACACACTTCTCCTGTTACAAAGCCTTTTTCTCTAACTAAGCAAACCACCTTCTAAAAGATATCACGCTTAGTGCACCACACTGCTAGTCGCTATTGGTTGGAGCGCCTGTAGCAATCACTTGCACCTCTAACTATCAACGATGCTTGGTCCAGAAAGTTCCACTGATTCCATTGCCCCTGAGTGAGGCAAAACTCGATAGTATCGAATCGTGCTCCTATGTTGGCCTTAACTTGCACTCCTATTGGCCTTAACCTGAGGGCCAACATTGTACCTCGATCATCCTTGAACTGGACCCTCACAGTGATGGACTAGTGGAAACCAACCGTTGCTCGAATGCTGATGCTCTGGGGTTGGGGCACTGTGTAGGATGATGTCGTTAATGTAGGGGAGGGGAGTGGGATAGTGGAGTAAAAGGTTGATAATCATTTGTGGGTGGAGATCCTAACTCCCCCAAAATTTGTGCATAGTAGGACGAGACCTCGGGCATAGTAGGTTGGAGGAGTTGACAGATGCACGCAGTAATCAACTGTTTCTCAACCTTGAAAATGTCATGTTGACGTGCGGCTCGCTCCTCAAAAAAATGATTAAATGCCTTGATGTAAGGATTGTGGGGGAGCAGGATTAAACTGGATCTCCTTAGTTTGTTGTAAGGCCCTACTATCAAGTAGGCATCCCTTCTCGGCCTGGTACTCGGTGCAGGACTTTAGATATTGGCACAACCTTGTGAAGATCCTATCTTGGAAAAATTAGCTCGGTATCAAAATTCTACTCGAATGTTTGGATCCCCATGTCAAAAGTGTTATCTGCCAAAAATGATACTTGCATTGTGGCCTCTACAAAATTGTAGCAAGTCTGGGTGCCAATGCCCTTGGATTCAACTCTTGGCCCACTGGATCAAGCAATAGTAATGGTTGGGCCCATTAGGGGAGATTTGGGGTCTCAAAAGGGCCTCCAATTAGTGTTTCCTAATTTCAAGGGATTAGAGAGGGATTTGAGGTGAACCAATGAGAGTGCTCCTTTGTGTGGGACAATGGTACATTGATGTGTACAAAAGGACATGTTGTGCATTTATGGGTGGGGAGACCTCTCACCCATGGTCTAGACCCATGGTCCTCACTCCTAGCCATTGATCTAGTCTCCAATCCAAGGGTCACATTCAAATTTATGGTAGATCACTCCTAGCCATTGATCAAGGGGTAGATCCAAGGTAGGGGATGAGAGGAACATGTGCTTCAATCTAGACCATAGATCAAGGGATGGATCCAAGGGAGGGGATGAGAGAAAAAATTGCTTCAATCTAAGCCATAGATCAAGGGATGGATCCAAGGGAGGGGATGGATGCAAAAGGCGCTTCAATATGGGCTATAAATAAAGCATGGATCTAAGGGAGGAGTGAGAGAAAGTGGCGCTTCAATTTGGGCCATACAATATGGCACTTCAATCTGGTCCATCCACCTTCATCTTGTGATCCCCACCCTCCATGAAGCACCTCAATCCTAGCCCTTCATGAAGTGCTCCACCATAGATCTTGAATAGATCTAATGGTCTACAATGAAGCACCTTATCCCTCTTTATTAGGCCTTCCCCTTGTCAGATTTGGAGGCCACTAAAGTCAACCTTGGCCCCATACAAGGCATCCTAGGCCCTTGATCCATCCTCCATCCAAGGGCCAAGGTGACCCATGTCAGCTTAGTAAATGCCAGGGGTCCCTTATACCCTTGGGTTACCATAGTAGGTCACTTTTGATTAACTTAATCTCTTTCTTAAGCTATTCCTTATGAGGCCCTTTTGAGACCTCAAACCTCCCCTAATGGTTGCTTCCTCTAGACTACCTTAGTGCCTGAGGTACCCCCCAGTTCCAATAGGTTCGGGTCTAAGGTATATGTCTGATTGTTGCCCTGAGATAATTGGTGCACATCACCTTGGCCGAATGTCGAATGATAGTTGTCTAGTGGGTGTCTCCAGCACAACTTGTGCGGATGCTCATTGGATGCTTGGAGGAGCGAGATAGGGGATTGAATTGGGCATACTACTCCAACTTCGCTTGTAGCCAAGTGTTCTCCTCCCTTAAGTCATCAGCGTTACTTGAATGGATGCATGATTAAGTGGATTACCCTTTCTTGGACATGATTATCTTGAATTAATGCCTCCACAACATTCAAATTGCCACTTATTGTCATGTAGGTATCTCTTCTACTGTCACTAAATAGCTAACTAGCACTCATATTGGCATAAAATTCACCAAGGATTTATCAATTGAGTAATCTACATCCGAGTTTTGCATGACCGAGGAACCCTCTTCTTAGTAAGGCTTCACTTTATGCCCATTACACAACTCGGGGGGGAAAACATCCCCTTGTAGATCTTTCAATTGTACTATTCCATTGGGAAAAACTTCAGTTAGCTGATGGGGACTATTCCAACCAAGTTTAAAATTTGTTTTAAGGGGTCCTAGCTTGGCATTATATAATAGTACGAGCATACCCTTCTTCAATATGCCTATCATACCATGTCTTTCCCTTGCAATATCATATTAGTAAATTGGGAAAAGCCCAATCCCTGTTTTTTTTACATCCCAAAAATCAAAGGCATTTTGTTTGATTTGGAAGGAAATTAATAGAAAAAATTCATATATTCGAAGATGAATTTTAGTTTTTATTTGGCTAAATATTATATCATTCCATTGAAATATTGAGAATATTATATCATTTTATTAAAAAATCAAAGGCGTTTTGTTTGATTTGGAAGGAAATTAATAGAAAAATCATATATTTGAAGGCGTATTTGAGTTTTTATTTCGCTAAATATTATACCATTCCATTGAAATACTTAGAATATTATATCAGTCTATTCAAATATTGGGAAGCTTGCATGTGAATTACCAAATTTAAATCAATTTTGTGAATCCAAACATTGTGCATTTTCTCAAGAAAAAGATGGTGACATTAAGCAACATCTTTGATATTCAAATAGATTCATCGATCTTAAAACATATTAAATGGAAATAATTTAAATTCGGAGTATGTCTATAACATGACAATGGTATTACATCTTAAAACTCATACTCATTAAACAACTCCTCTCATGGAGCTCTCATGCATGGATATCTCTAAGAGATTGGACAACAATAAACCCTAACATATCAGTATGTAAAACATCCACAATCCAAGCTGGTACTCTAGGGTATAAAAACACATAACATTTATCCTATCCTTACAATGAAAGATTTTTTAATGGATCCACCTACATTCCCATACAACACATCTCCCAAGATGTATTGCGCATCCTCTTTTGGTGTTACATTGAGAATATTATATCATTTTATTAAAAAATCAAAGGCGTTTTGTTTGATTTGGAAGGAAATTAATAGAAAAATCATATATTTGAAGGCGTATTTGAGTTTTTATTTTGCTAAATATTATACCATTCCATTGAAATACTTAGAATATTATATCAGTCTATTCAAATATTGGGAAGCTTGCATGTGAATTACCAAATTTAAATCAATTTTGTGAATCCAAACATTGTGCATTTTCTCAAGAAAAAGATGGTGACATTAAGCAACATCTTTGATATTCAAATAGATTCATCGATCTTAAAACATATTAAATGGAAATAATTTAAATTCGGAGTATGTCGATAACATGACAATGGTATTACATCTTAAAACTCATACTCATTAAACAACTCCTCTCATGGAGCTCTCATGCATGGATATCTCTAAGAGATTGGACAACAATAAACCCTAACATATCAGTATGTAAAACATCCACAATCCAAGCTGGTACTCTAGGGTATAAAAATACATAACATTTATCCTATCCTTACAATGAAAGATTTTTTAATGGATCCACCTACATTCCCATACAACACATCTCCCATGATGTATTGCGCATCCTCTTTTGGTGTTACATTTGGATCTTTGAGAAGGCCATAGGTCCTAAACCTTGGAAGATAAGAGTAAAGAGTAATCCAAGTATTGTAATCATACTTTGGGCCATTTTATATCAAAAGGTCTTTCTTTGCTTCTACATCCGAATGGGTGAAAGCATGCTACGGTGTCTAAAAAAGTACTCTTTTTGGCAAAGGTTCTATCATAGATATAGTACTAAATTATGTACTAAAAGGCACTGACAGTTAGATTAGATTTCCACATATCGAGGAGTCCACAATCTACAATCTGCAATCCACTCTCAATCAAGGATGATTTCCTTGCACATCGAGGAATCCGTGATCTGCAATCTACTCTCAATTGACTTTCTTCTCTCTCATGGAATCACTTGCACATGTTTGAAACCATTGACAGTCGAATCTCTTCTCTCTCATGGAGTCCTATAGCTGTCCTTGCAATTATATCTGCTCATCTTCACTAGAGGTCCATTGCTCTCTCTCTCCCAGAGGTCCATTGCTCTCTCTCTCTCCTCGGCTCTCTCCATTCTCTATGCAAACTGGCTGTCCTCTTCTCTCTCATTGAAGCCCTCACACTTTGGACCATATGTTCTCTCTGGGGCAAAAACTAGTTATGTTTGAGTGATTCTATAGCTCTCCCTCTCTTTCTCTCTCCCTCTCTCTCTCTCTCTCTCTCTTTCTCTCTCTCTCTCTCTCAGGATGACTTTCTCATATAGTAAGATTTAGCATGCATGTTTTGATGTATTGTCTTCTTGTGTCGTTCATTAATTTATGATTTACCATTGAAATACAGTTGTGCACAGGATGGAGAACTCTGCACTACAAGTGCCACACCATGAAGGGAACTCGGTCAATGCACTGCCACAGCATTGCTCCGAAATACTACTGATACTACTAAATAGTACTACTGATACTACTAAATAGTACTAATTGCTAACTTAGAGTGCTGAATAGTAGATGATAAACAATATTAAATGCTAAATAGTACTGAATGCTGAATAGTACTAAATGATGAATAGTACTAAATACTAAATTATGGTTCTAAAAACTAAATAGTACTAAATACTAAATAGTACTAAATGCTAGATAGTGCTAAATGGTACTAAATGCTTAGTAGTATTTAGCCTTTTAGGCTATCCTTTTAGTACTAAATGATATATAGTACTACATGCTAGGTGGTGCTAATATTACTAAATGTTAAGCAGTCCTAAATGCTAAATAGTACCAAATGCTAAATAGTGCTGGATAGTACTACATGCCAAATACTACTAAATGCCAAATAGTGTTGAGTGTTAAATAGTGTTGAAACATATAGTACTAGTAGTGCTAGTAGATAGTGCTAATAAATAGTATTAAATGCTAACTAGTACTAAATGCTTAGTAGTATTTAGCCTTTTTAGCTATCCTTTTAGTACTAAATACACAGTACTAGCAGAGCTAGATAGTGTTAAAACACAACTGTACTAGCACTGCTAGATAGTACCAAATAGTACTAAATGCTTACACTTTTAGTACTAAATGCTGAATAGTACTAAATGCTAGGTAGTGCTAATATTACTAAATGCTGAATAGTCCTAAATGCTAAATAGTACTTGATGCTAAATAGTGCTGAATAGTACTAAATGACAAATACTACTAAATGCCAAATAGTGTTAAATGCTAAATAGCACTGAAACACACAATACTATTAGTGCTAGATAGTGCTAAATAGTACCAAAAGATAAATAGTGCTGAAATACTTAGTACTAGCAGTGCTAGATAGTGCTAAATAGTACTAAAAGCTAATAAGTACTACTGAATGCTAAATAGTGATGAATACTACTAAATGCTAAATAGTGCTAAATAGTAATAAAGCCTAGATGGCGCAAAATGTTAAACATTACTAAATGCCAAATAGTTCTAAATCCTAAATATTGCTAAATCACATACACAGTACTATTTAGTACTAAATAACTGACTTTAAATGTTCAGCATGTACAATATTATATTACTCTATTGAATAATAAGTAATAAGAAAAAAAGAGTGAGAAAAATATACCTGCTTTGTCAAAGCCCCTGGCAGCCAACCATGCATTTGACACTAATACATTGCACGATGGATGAATACATTGCAAGTTCTCAGAAAAATGGAATGCTGCACACATGATGTGGTATGTGTACAATCATGGTGCAAAAAGCACATCAATAGTTTCTTGAGAAAATCCAAACCCACAGAAAACACAACTACACATTTATTGAAAGGGCAAGTACACACTACTTGTAAGAGGACCCAACTCTAAAAACTAAAACATCAATTTGTACATGGAAGTTAAGAATCTCACCATTCAATATAGTCGCTGCTGCAGAGCCTGTGGGATGGTGAGTTGGTGCTAGATTCAGATATTTGGGACCCTAACTTGGGAGCTTCTCAATCAGATGCTGCATGTTGCTCAAAAAACTTGAGCTTGCTTGGTAATGCTCTCCAACACTGATTCACTATGTTTTTGCTGATTCAAATATTACTTTTCCTGCAAGTTCTACCTTAAGTTTTGCTACATCCTTCAAGTACACTACCATGTAATAAATTGTCTACTTTACTACGCACCCAGCTAAGTGTATGTGCAATTGATTCAACTTTTGTGAGGGCTTCGTCCTTATTGTAGTAGCAGCCTCAAAATGTGCATGCAATCTTGCATTCTCCTTTGACACTGTACCCTTCTACTCATGCACTACACCTTTTTGCTCCACGCTGAATTTCCATTGATCCTGTAAACTTACAAGCTCCCGTTTTGCTGTAGACATGCCTACATCATGTTTGTGCTTGATACACGTGCTGTCCAAGCTAGCCGAGTGTAGATTCACATCTCTATGTTGGGCAAAGTCATCCCAATCCACATCTATTCCATGAGTAGATGCAACAAATGCCCGTGCCAACACTGTACCAACTTCATTGTTCGTGACTATTTTCAAATTGTAAATCCTATAGTAAATCTTCATAAAATCATTTAGCAATGATTTCTTCAGCCGACCTATATGGAAGCCACGCCGGATCTCTTTGTTGTTGTGGGAAGTAGCAAGCTAAGTGTGTCCACTTTTTGTTCACTCCCCAATCCTTACGAGGTGGAAAAACAAGCTTTTTAGCACACAAAAATGCAAATCTCACCTACTTCCCTATGGATCTAGTCTTTGAACTCTTCAGACACAACATCATACATGCTATTGTGCACACAATGGTATAGTCTGATCGAAAATTTGATGCACACACAAAAAATTTCTTTGTGTCTTACGGCATGGTTCCAGGGTAGTCACACCTTTGTCACGAACAGAGAGTGTCATATTAAATTCTAAATTTCTCACTCATTTTAGATTAAATTTTATTGAAACTTTGTAGGTGGTCTCTTTACATTATGTAAAGCTTAACTTGATTTATTGGTAATTATTTGAATGATTTATCTAATTATAAATAATTATTTATAATAAATAAAGTCATAAAATACATGCATTTTAGTAGCACACCACATTTTTTTTGTATTTTGAATAATTAAGCAAATCCAATTTTGTGGAAGGTTAGTAGGCACATAAGGGTGTGTGATTCAATCATCAAATCCCAAATCCAACAGTTAGATTTAGGAAGATTGAAGTTTAATTTTTACTTTTACTCCTTAGAGGATCAATAAAGAATATTAAAAATAAATCTAGTAATTCTCAAACATGACCAAACATTTCAAAAATGTCAATATTTTTAGTCCTCCACATGATGAATAAGAGGAAAAAAATTTGGTTAAATTTGAGTAAGGGAAACGTACAATATGGCCTGCAAGAGTGAAATCTCGCTTTTGTGGGGGAAAAAGGGCCACCCAAGCCTAATACCAAGACAAGGTAGGCTTGGTGAGGTAGGCTAGGAGCATCAATGACCCTAGTGGAAAGCCTTTGGAGTGTGCATCCTACCAATGTGGAAGGCTGAGTCATCTATTTTTGCCTTACAACCATGCCACATTGTTAGACCGCATGGTGCCATGTCATCAAGGAGATGTGACATCACTCCTTGCCATGTCACCTTAGATTGCCACACATGCTGCCACATCAGCCACATGTGCCACCTCATCATTCCACATCATCATTCCACATCATAGGAACTCTTGGAGCCATGTCATCACACCTTGCCACCTTGGCATACCTCGTCAACATTGCCACATCACCAATCCCTCCACCTCAATTTGCCATGTCAATCTACCACCTCATGAATGCCAACTCATCATGCCACATCACATTTCCACATCATGGAAGAAACTCACATATTCCACACCATATTGCCACATCATCACCATGCATGGTGCCACATCAGCCACATGTATACACATCATGATGATGGCAAGCCACATCGTCAACATGCATGGTAAGTTATACATGCATGTGATTTAAGTGCATGAGGCATAGAATACCACGATCGAGGTTTATGGCCACGATGTGTGTGAGGCATAGAATACCTCGATCGATGTTTATGACTACGATGTGCGTGATGCATAGAATACCTCGATTGAGGTTTATGACCACGGTGTGTGTGAGGCATAGAATACCTCGATCGAGGTTTATGACCACGATCGAGATATTTGGAAATGGCAAAATAATCAAATGACAAATCAAATTGTCATGGTTTATGACCACGATCGAGGTATTTGGAGTAACCACAAAAATTAGTTTCAAAACAAAATCCAACGTAATTTTAGTAGCCAATTATTTTCAATCTTAGCACCTTCTCCACCAATAATAATCAAGAGCAATCTAGTGGATGAGTAAGAGCAATCTAGTGGATGAGTTGAGGCTCTCTATAAGACACCACGTTTTGTTTCATTTCACCCATTCTTAGCCATTCTTGCCTCCCCATCACTTTGTCACACCTTCCATTCTACTTTCATTGAGAATGGGTTCTCAAAGCCATAGAGCTAGTAGACGTGAAAGATGTAGGAACCCCCCCCAAATCTCATTGACGAGGAGCGCAAGCGGAAGGCTCGTGAGCACAAGAGAGCCTCTAGAGCTAGATCTCATGCTGCCACCACTGATCCATCTCCACCTCTACATCCCACCTCCACCTCCACCTCCACCCCCACCCCCACCCCCACCCCCACCTCCATTGTCCCCCCCTCCACATCCTCATCTACTCCCCTACCTCCAGCCTTTGCCCTTCCCCTAGCCACCTACATTTTGCCCTCCACCTCTACCTCTTCCCCCTCCACCCTCCCCCCTCCCCCTCCCCCTCCCCCTCTTGCCCTTGGTGCCTCCCTTCCCCCCTCCACCCTACCATCTCCCATTGGTTCCCTTGCCCCACCTTGCAGCAACAGTGTTGCTACACGACGTGACTTGCCAAAGTCCACTATCTGTCGTCATACTAGCAAGATTATGCAGTCTTTTTTTAGTGACCTCATGCCAGCTTCGCAGTCTCTACTCTTCTCATGTCCCTGATTGATCAACCTGACTTAGAAGAGTGTAGGAGGCTTGCTGGTCTTGGTGCACATAGAGATAGGGTTGTATGTAGCGAGGTCCTTAGCAGTGTTCGACATTCCTATGCTTCTATTAAGCATAGGAACTCCAGTGATGCCTTGGCAGCACATCCTGCTATTGTGGCTGCCATTAGTAGACCTCATATGACACGCCATGTGCATACCGCTTCATGTCTTCTTCACATTGCACCACGCACATTGCGAGCATGCATGATCAGGAGGCAGAGTCTAGAGGATAGTGAGACTCGTGCTCTTTGGGCTTCGAGTGGTCGTGCACCTTGCAGCGATCGATTGTTGGATGATTCCACTAGGTCCTTCATACAATAGTTTTGGGAGGAGCATTGCAGAGCATCCCCGATGTTCAAGAAGGCATTGTGGAAGAGGGTGTCACGCAGTGTGTACATTGAGCATGGTGCATGTTTTTTGGAGTGTATCCAGACTGAGTTGTACACTCAGTTTGTAGAGGCACACCCAGAGTTCAAGATTGGGCAGAGGTCATTTGAGTGATGCAGGCCATGGTTTGTGCGATGCTCTCAGGAGCGTGACACATGCTGTTGTCACTACCATGTGGATTTTGGATTGATGTATGACGTATTCCATTACCTTGATGGTCATAGGGAAGTGGTCCCTACTAGCCCTCGTGACTTCACTCATTCCATATTGTGTACACGAGATGGCGATGCTTTATTCCTCCTTTATTCCACTCCCTTGATTGTGTGGAAGGCAGGTGTACTTTGTGTGGTGACTTTGCTAGAGTGCCACGAGTTGCACTAGATACTTGTGACGTGCAGATGGTTCATTGGCAGCAGTATGAGTACAGTACCCTAACGTTAGATGGTGGTGCACAATTGAGGAGGTTGCAGCTTGTGGGGAAGGAGACACCACGTGTTGTATTTATTAACAGTTTTTTAGGGAAGCTATACCACTACATACGCCACTCGCACACTGCGAAGTGGGAGGATCATTAGTTCCGTGCATGTTTGAGGACATTTCCTATAGGGGTGGTTGTCTCAGTGGTGGACTTTGCAGAGAATTATACCTTTGCACCATAGCATGAGATCTAATCGGAGTATTATTTCTCCAAATAGGTGACGTGATTGAGTTATTGGTTTTTTTATGGCCTCATTATATTGAATTATTTCAATAGTCATATTTTTTTCAATGCCATATTGCAGGTTGCTATATTTGTGCACATTAGCTATCGTCATGCATAGGCTCATGTGGATGGCATTGATAGCACCATGGACTCACGCGTCATTATGCGAGAGTATCACTTCTACATTAGTGATGATCGATCGCATGATGCCCATTTTGTGTAGCATTGCTTCACTTTGCATGATAGTTTCTTGAGGGATCATGGTATCACATGGCAACGGTGCTGGATTTGGTCAGACGGCTATGGTGGTCAGTTCAAATCTGCTAGACACTTTTATTGGTTCTGTAGATGGCACCATGAGATAGGCATTCTGATCACATGGAGCTACTTCGAGATAGGGCACAGTAAGGGAGAGCATGATGGTGCAGGTGCTTGTGTGAAGCATGCTTTGTGTCGATACCAGTTGCATCATAGTTCTGATCGCTTTAAGGATGCACATGATGTGGTGCAGTGGTGCAGCCAGCACTTATCCACTAGTGCTATCTCCTCGTTTCAATCGCATGATGATACGGTGGTGAGCCGGTATTTTTGGTGCATGGACATTGGGAGTCTTGATTGGTCTAGGCCTTTTGATTGTCATTTAGTGTCTGGCACTCTTGATTTCCATTCCATCAGGAGTGTAGGTGAGTTACCCCACGATCTTTTCTCAACGGTTTGCATGTTTTTGCTCCGCATGCATTGATGATGATTGGGGAGGGTGCTCCATGATACCATGGGCCGATCCATGGGCACGGCGAGTGCTTTCTCCCTTCCAGCCTTGGGAGGAGGTACATGATGATCAGGATGCGGGATTCAGTTCCTCTAGAGATTATGACCAACTTATAGATCTATTGTGTATTGGTGATATCTTCATGGTCATTGCTTCGGAGGGCAATGAGGAGGGTGTGGATTATTACTTGTTGCGATGCTCTATGGTGAAGAGTGTGCTGAACGAGGATACAATGGATGGGCATGGGATGCACTTTAATGCTCATAGCATGATCATAGGTGGCCACTATTTTTAGCAGATACAGAGGCGTGGTCGCTATATTGAGTTCCAGGAGTACATGGCGGATTAGGAGGCATGCATATATTCTCATCTTATTGTTGCAATCAAGATTACTTTGAGTCGTGTTTGCACTTGCAAGGCGACGTCCACTCCACGATGGCACCTTTAGTAGAGGATCACGAGAGCATACTTGCAACTATTGGCATGAGAGCCGATCCTGAGGAGTAGCACATTACATATCATAGTTTTGGGATCATCAGTTGATCAGATAGATTTTTATTGGGTATCACTAGTTGATTACATATTTTTGTATTCGATATGTATAGGCTCACTGTGTGACCGTACCATTGTAATTTTCATGGACTCATATTTTGCATTTCACTATGATGGTTTTATACACATTCATACACATCATTGTATTAGATTCTATTTTATACATGATGTCCATTGTCTTCTCAATGGGATTTGTTGTTTTTGTAAAACAAAAATTTTTTTATTAGTAGTAATGTTGTAATTGTGTTTTGTGCTTTAGGACATTTTAAAAATGTGACTAAGAAAATTCGTGCACGTACTAACCAAATATGCATGTGGACTTATCTGTTGGGGATGACACTCTGCACAGCTCTTAGGCTACCCTAGACCTACATCCATGCAAGATCTGGTCTCCGAATGATTTGGTATGTGCCACGTGGAAGGTATAATGCATACATTTTAACATGCAGTCACTACTAGTGATGACTACGTATTAAAAATGGTTCACATAATAATCAAATACGCATGTGGACTTATCTATTGGGGATGAAACTTTGCGCAGCACTTAGGCTACCCTAGACCTACATCCATGCAAGATTTTGTCTCCAAATGATTTGGTATGTGTCACATGGAAGGTATAATGCGTACATTTTTGCATGCACACACTACTAGTGACTACGCACGAAAAATCAAATATGTACTAACCAAATATGCATGTGGACTTATCTGTTGGGGATGAAACTTTGTGTAGCTCTTAGGCTACCCTAGACCTACATCCATGCAAGATTTTGTATATGCCACATGGAAGGTATAATGCGTACATTTTTACAATCCCTACTAGTGACTACGCACGAAAAATGGTGCACGTACCAACCAAATATGCATGTGGACTTATCTGTTGTAGATGAAACTTTGTGCAGCTCTTAGGATACACTAGACCTACATCCATGCAAGATTTGGTCTCTAACTGATTTGGTATCTGCCACATGGAAAGTATAATGCGTACATTTTTACAATCCCTACTAGTGACTACGTATGAAAAATGGCGCACGTACTAACCAAATACGCATGTGGACTTATCTGTTGGGGATGAAGCTTTGCACAGCTCTCAGGCTACCCTAGACCTACATCCACGCAAGATTTGGTCTCCAACTAATTTGGTATGTGCCACGTGGAAGGTATAATGTGTATATTTTTACAATCCCTACTAGTGACTACGTATGAAAAATGGCGCACGTACTAACCAAATACGCATGTGGACTTATCTGTTGGGGATGAAACTTTGCACGGCTCTTAGGCTACCCTAGACCTACATCCATGCAAGATTTGGTCTCTAACTAATTTGGTATGTGCCACGTGGAAGGTATAATGCGTACATTTTTATAATCCCTACTAGTGACTACATATGAAAAATGGTGCACGTACTAACGAAATACGCATGTGGACTTATCTATTAGGGATGAAACTTTGCACGGCTCTTAGGCTACCCTAGACCTTCATCCACACAAGATTGGGTAACCTACATCCATGCAAGATTGGGTCTCTAACTGATTTGGTATGTGCCACGTGGAAGGTATAATGTGTACATTTTTACAATCCCTACTAGTGACTATGTATGAAAAATGGCGCACGTACTAACCAAATATGCATGTGGAATTATCTGTTCGGGATTAAACTTTGCGCAGCTCTTAGGCTACCCTAGACCTACATCCATGCAAGATTTGGTATATGCCATGTGGAAGGTATAATGCGTACATTTTTACAATCCCTACTACTGACTACGCATGAAAAAGGGTGCACGTACTAACCAAATATGCATGTGGACTTATCTGTTGGGGATGAAACTTTGCGCGACTCTTAGGCTACACTAGACCTACATCCATGCAAGATTTGGTCTCTAACTGATTTGGTATCTACCACATGGAAAGTATAATGCGTACATTTTTACAATCCCTACTAGTGACTACGTATGAAAAATGGTGCATGTACTAACCAAATACGCATGTGGACTTATCTGTTGGGGATGAAACTTGGCATGGCTCTTAGGTTACCCTAGATGTACATCCATGTAAGATTTGGTCTCCAACTGATTTGGTATGTGCCACGTGGAAGGTATAATGCGTACGTTTTTACAATCCCTACTAGTAACTACGTATGAAAAATGGCGCACGTACTAACCAAATATGCATGTGGACTTATCTGTTGGGGATGAAACTTTGCACGGCTCTTAGGCTACCCTAGACGTACATCCATGCAAGATTTTGTCTCCAACTGATTTGGTATGTGCCACGTGGAAGGTATAATGTGTACATTTTTACAATCCCTACTAGTGACTATGTATGAAAAATGGCGCATGTACTAACCAAATACACATGTGGACTTATCTGTTGGGGATGAAACTTTGCACAGCTCTTAGGCTACCCTAGACCTAAATCCATGTAAGATTTGGTCTCCAACTGATTTGGTATGTGCCACGTGGAAGGTATAACGCATACATTTTTACAATCCCTAGTAGTGACTACGCATGAAAAATGGCGCACATACTAACCAAATATTCATGTGGACTTATTTGTTGGGGATGAAACTTTGCATAGCTCTTAGGATACCCTAGACCTACATCCACAAAAGATTTGGTCTCCAACTGATTTGGTATGTGCAACATGGAAGGTATAATGCGTACATTTTTACAATCCTTACTAGTGACTACATATGAAAAATGGCACACGTACTAACCAAATACGCATGTGGACTAATCTATTGGGGATGAAACTTTACATGGCTCTTAGGCTACCCTATACCTACATCCATGCAAGATTGGGTCTCCAACTGATTTGGTATGTGCCATGTGGAAGGTACAATGCGTACATTTTTACAATCCCTACTAGTGACTACAAATGAAAAATGGCGCACGTACTAACCAAATACGCATGTGGACTTAATTGTTGGGGATTATTTTGTACCAATGGTACATAATCATGTATTAATGCTTGACACATGTTACTACCAATGAGCACCATTCCATGCTAAACATTGACATTTTTATCTTAATCTACAATTTACAAAAATTAGTGACAATATTAGTGTAATAATTGCGGGCATTGATATATATGAAATTCAATATGATATTCAAAATGATAAAGTTCATAGCATGAGAGAGAGAGAGAGAGAGAGAGAGAGAGAGAGAGAGAGAGAGAGAGGCCTTTTAATCGTCATGGATGCTTTGTTAAGGATATGAAAAATAAAGGTCGCTTGATAGCAAAAGGGAAGAAGGGCAAGATGCTTACATTGGATGCAGACATGCCTGAATTGAGTGTAGCAATGTTTGCACATGGGACCGGTGTAGTTGCAGATATTGATATCTGGCATAAACACACTAGTCATGTTAATGTACGATGACTTAAATTAATGTAGGCCCAAAATATTGTTGCAAGATTGCCTAAGTTCAAGGTTGCAGAAATGTGTAAGATATGTGAAGCCTATCAATTTGGAAAACAGGCAAGGAAACCATTTCCTAGACATGTTCAAGAGAGTAAGAGGCCATTGGAATTAATCCACTCTGATGTGTGCACTACTAAAGCTGCATCTATTGGAGGCTATCATTATTTTGTCACTTTTATTGATGACTACAGCAGAAAAGTTTGGGTGTATTTTATGAAAAAGAAAAGTGAAGTGTTTGGTCATTTCAAAGCTTTTAAAGCTATGGTTGAAAAAGAAACAGGCTTTCAAATAAAATGCCTAAGGTGAGATGGAGGGGGAGAGTACCTCTCAAATGAGTTTGCGAGTTTCCTACAAGAGCATGGCATAAAGCAGTAATATTCATACAGTCATACCCCACAGCAAAATGGACTCGTAGAAAGAAAAAACAGCATATTGGAGAGGTATCTCATGCCATGCTCAACGAAAAAGACCTACCAGATTATTATTCGGCTGAAGCAGTTGCTACAGTAGTCTACATAATGAACAGGACTCTCATTTGAACACCTTTTCAATGCTTAATGTTTACAATTACTTCACATGGCATTATTTTTAAAATACCTTATGTATTAGATGTGTGAATTGAGATATCTAAAATTCAAAATGATACTCCTAATTTTAAATGTTTATGTTAGATTTGAACAAAGTGTAAACTGAGATAAACAAAGTAAGAAGACCATCATGAAAGTACCAAAATGCTCATACATCATAAAAGTAAGAACAATATTATGAAAGTACCAAAATGAATGTGTACATCATCATCATCATCGTGTAGAAGTGCATCCCTAAACAAGATATGTGTGAAGCCTAAACAATCATCCTGAATTAGAATCTAATAACTCCACATATGATCCTCTAGTCATCCTCTGACGTGGCTCCTCTATGACCCGCTGCCCAACCGTCCGTTGTGTGCCCTCAGGCAAAGCCGGATCACATGGGTCAGCCTCATCTCCTGGATTAGATGGGCCAGCCTCATCCTGATGAAGACAAGGCCATGCTGCATGAGCCACTGCTGCCATCTCTACCTCCCTCGCCTCCTCTATGTATGTGGGCCTCAGCTCCCAAAGTCGTGCATCTGTGAATACTCATGCCTCAAATCCAATGCAGTAATCGTCTCTACATGTAGAAGATGTTGGCCCGCCCATCAAGCTACTGCTCCACCTACTGCTGCAATGATATATGAAGCTCTGCCTCTTGCTCAATACGATGTGTCTCCTCTGCTTGTGCCTCATCACCTGGCATGAAATCACCATATGAGAAGCGTCGTGGAACACACGTTGCAACCACTGAAGTATCAGCACCCTCTTGCTGCAGCAAAGCTCTCTGTGCCTCCTCCCTGTAGTGCTCTATCAAGACCATGCGGGCAAATGGATCAATGGCCTGATGATGACCAAGATACAGATCATCCATGCCTAGTCCTCTGTATGTGGCCACATCAATGTCAGCAAAGCATACAGGGCACACTGATCGTGCCACCATGTGGTGGGTCATGCAATGGAGATGTGCGATGTGGCCTCACCCTAGTCCAAACCACCCTATGGTGTCAAAATCCTCGTGGCAAAGGACACAAGTGGCAGTAGGAAGCCTGGCTATGACTGGTGCATCTATGGGTGTCCTAGTTGGCACATCCATAGGAGAAGCAGGGTACAGGGCCACACTGGGGTCGATCCTATGGCGAGATGGATCACGACTAATATGTCTCAACTGCAAAATATAGTGCTCCACTTGATGGTAGGCTATGCGTGTCCAAATCCTCTACTCCTCCAAATCTACCTCCAACTGTCGTACACGAGACTCCATATCCTATCGCAATAGATGTGCCTACCAAGCAAACATGTCACGTACATGGTGAGAATGAACCAAAAAACTTCAGTTCAAAACATGCAACCAAAAAATAAACTAAAATAATCAGAATAACTAACCTCGACCCTAGACTCAGCCAACAATGCCTCCAACTCTGCAATCCGTGCGTCTCGAGTCTCCAACTCATGCTGAGGCAGTGTAGATGTGGAAGGTGGTGTAGATGTGGGAGGGTCCATAGATGTGGGAGGTGGGGGAGGTGGAATCAAAAGTGATCTCGATAGGGCAGAGACCATGTCGTGCAAGGATGAGGCCACTGAATGAACATCCCCCCTAATCCATCATCCAACAGCTCGCAATGCCGGTGCAGGGATAGCGTGTAACTCTGGTGCCTCACCTCGATGCCGAACACCTGTAGTCTGATGCTCCTGATGCCCCATCCTACCATGTCCTGCTCGGATGGGTACTAAGGTAGTCTACCCGATGACCAAGCACAAACTCAGCGTATATCTGCATGGCAAATCACCTAGCTATCTGACGGTTGTGAGGCAATCGACCACCATTCATAGCGAGATATCTCGGATAAATGTGTGCTGCTATGACGGGGTGCCTACAACGTAAAATATAAAAGGGCTGCCCTGATTGTGGTCGCATCGCCTCAGTGTGACCATCCAAAACATATTCTCTAAGGCCTACCTGTGAGGTGACTCATGCTCAAACAACTCTTGAATGGCTCTCCAATCCAAGCCATGGCCACCCATCTCTGCCTCAGCCTGTGCCTGAAAGGTATCCAAAATGTCCTCAACTGTGTCTAATCGACCTAGAGCATCAATGATTGAATCTAGACTCGCAACCAAGTGAGGGGGTGCCCTAGCATCCTGCAGTGCCCTCATCTCAGCTCTCAAAATCGCTATCTGCATATGAACAGTGGTGCCAGAACCTGCGCACTAGCTGGCGCATGCACAAAAAAACACATGGAAATTAATATTCTATTTGGGTAATGAAAATTAATATTCTATTCAATGGGACTTAATAATCTATTTGCGTAATGAAAACTTTTAGCTAGCCAATTTTGATTGAATTTTTGCAAAAGCTCATGACAAGGTTTCATGGAATCACATAAGTCTTTGTATTTGTCTATGTAACTATATCCATACATAGATCTACAACCTTCCCTAGTTCTCTATTTCTATAGTTTCACGTGCCACCTAAAGGGATTGCTAGCCAGATGATCTACCCTCTTATTGCATCAACCTCTCGCACCATATGATTTGAAAATGATGTGTAGGCGAATGTGTTATTCAAATCATCCTATTTGTTTGATTGATTACACTTAGTCACGTACTCCTTGATGAGGTAATGTGTCTTTAGGATTTAGATGTTATTGAAAAAGGGATTTAGATGTACATCCTTGGTCTTATTTCATTTTTAAACAAATTTCAAACTTTGTGTTAAAGATGCTACACTTCCCTAATTTGAAAAATAATATAAAAACTACTTTAACCTCTTTTTTAAAATAAACAAAATAGATGATTTTAAAAAATAAAATATATACGTTTTGACATTTAAATAAAAACTTCACTAACTTGAAAAATAATATAAAAGCTACTTTAAACTTTTATTTTCTTTTTTTAAAAGATGATTTCTAAAAACGAAATTTAAACGTTTTTATATTTAATTCAAAACTTCACTAATTCAAAAGCTAACATAAAAACTACTTTAATCTCTTTTTTTTTAAATAGATGATTTTAAAAAACAAAATATATACGTTTTTTACATTTAAACTAAAACTTCACTAACTTAAATAATATAAAAGTTACCTTAAACTCTTATTTTCTTTTTTTCTTAAAGATGATTTTTAAAAATAAGATTTAAACGTTTTTTTATTTAAATAAAAAAAGCACTAATTTGAAAAATAACATAAAAACTACTTTAATCTCTTTTTTTTTAAATAGATGATTTTAAAAAATAATATATATATGTTTTGTACATTTAAATAAAAACTTCATTAACTTAAATAATATAAAAGCTACCTTAAACTCTTATTTTCTTTTTTTCTTAAAGATGAATTTTTCAAATAAAATTTAAACGTTTTTTTATTTAAATAAAAAAAAGACTAATTTGAAAAAGAACATAAAAACTACTTTAATCTCTTTTTTTTAAATAGATGATTTTAAAAGACAAAATATATACGTTTTTTACATTTAAATAAAAACTTCACTAACTGAAATAATATAAAAGCTACCTTAAACTCTTATTTTCTTTTTTTCTTAAAGATGATTTTTAAAAATAAAATTTAAACGTTTTTTATTTAAATAAAAAAAACTAACATAAAAACTACTTTAATCTCTTTTTTTAAAAATAGATGATTTAATAAAACAAAATATATACATTTTTTACATTTAAATAAAAACTTCACTAACTTAAATAATATAAAAGCTACCTTAAACTCTTATTTTTTTTTTTCTTAAAGATGATTTTTAAAAATAAAATTTAAACGTTTTTTTATTTAAATAAAAAAAGCTAACATAAAAACTACTTTAATCTCTTTTTTTTTTAAATAGATGATTTAAAAAACAAAATATATATGTTTTTTATATTTAAATAAAAACTTCACTAACTTAAATAATATAAAAGCTACCTTAAACTCTTATTTTCTTTTTTTCTTAAGAATGATTTCTAAAAACAAAATTTAAACGTTTTTTTATTCAAATAAAAAAAGTTAACATAAAAACTACTTTTATCTCTTTTTTTTTAATGGATGATTTTAAAAAATAAAATATATACGTTTTTTACATTTAAATAAAAACTTCACTAACTTAAATAATATAAAAGCTACCTTAAACTCTTATTTTCTTTTTTTCTTAAAGATGATTTTTAAAATAAAATTAAAATTTTTTTTATAAAGCACTAATTTGAAAAATAACATAAAAACTAATTTTATCTCTTTTTTTTTAAATAGACGATTTTAAAAAACAAAATATATACATTTTTACATTTTAAATAAAAACTTACGTAATTAAAAAAATAATTTAAAAAAAGTTAATTTTAAAATATTTTATAATTAAATTAGATATTCCTATAAACTAAAATTTAAATAAATTTTCGCAAAAAAAAAAGCACATTAAAAAAACCTTACTTGGAATCTCCCGCTCCGTCCATCTCCGTCGCTCCGTCCTTGTCTGTCGGTCCTTGTTCGTCGCTCCCGTAATTTCGTCGATTTCGATGAGGAGGAGCTCGATCGAGGTTTGAAGAATGAGGGGGTCCCTCTCTTTATATATAAAAATTTAGGGTTTCAATACCACGATCGAGGTATTAGGATGCCACGTACCTCGATCGTGGTATTGGACATGCAACATACATCATCGGTCTAGCATACCACTTGCGATGCCATATACGTCGATCCTGGTACTTCACATGCCACATACACATCGCTCCATCATACCTCGATCGAGGTATAGACATGCCATGATACCTCGATCAAGGTATCTCACCTGCCAGCACAGTAGATGTCGGATGCCACATACTTTGATCGTGGTATTTGACATGCCACATACACATCGGTCCAGCATACCTCGATCGAGGTATAGACCTACCATGATACCTTGATCAAGGTATGTCAGCTGCCAGCACAGTACATGTCGGATGCTAGATACCTCGATCGTGGTACTTGACATGCGGCCAAATGATCAGTCTAGCATACCATGATCGAGGTATGTGGACCTGCCATGCTACCTCGATTGAGATATGTCATCTGCCATGTCGGATGCCAGATACCTCAATCGTGGTATTTGACACGACCGATGTCATCTATCCATAATACCTCGATCGAGGTATGTGGACTTGCCACGATACCTCGATCGAGGTATAGGTGGCTTGCTATGATACCTCAATCGAAGTATAGGCTCGGTTCGATGAAAGAAAGTCTAGGACCTCGATCAAGGTATTGGCTTGGCTCGGTTGCCCTCGTGTGCAAATTTCATTGGAGATGATACCTCGATCGAGGTATTTCACACCGAAGCAAAACCTTTGTATTTTCACTCGAGGGGGTGTCACACTCACTCGCAAGTGGTCTAGAAGTGGACACCCTTAGCTTGCTACTGTTATGGATAAATTTATCTAAGGGAAAAAGGCATAAATATGAGTGTGTGTTTGTATGTGTGGCAATAGTATAATAAAATATGGTGTGCATAGGGCCCAGGGTTTAGGTGGTAGGGCATGACCATGTGCCACCCTTCCATGTAAGAGGACCCATAAGATGTGTTGTACATAATCCATGGTAGTAATATTATAAAATATAATGTGGCATGGCTCCTCCATGTGCCACCCTTCCACCTAGGCGGTCCCATGCCTGCATTTAGTGAGATATGGCCCAAAGTCCATGGGAGAAGTAATATAAAATAGGTGGAGATGGATATTATATTGGGTTATTCCCTCCATGTAGGATAGGCCCATGTGTGAGAGGTATAGAAGGTCCAAGAATGCAAGTTAAATAATGGGGAAAGTAGGATGAGGTGGCAAGATTCCTTGTGCCAACCCTCCACTTGTCCTCCTAGAGGTTTGAACGTATTATAATATTAGGGAGAGACCAAGGGAGTATCATAGACTTGAGATATGGGGCTTGATTTATGTGGAAAAATGAGGCAAAGTGTTGTCGCATACAATTGAGAGTGCGTAACCACCTAGCCCACATGGGAGACTTTTCCACACACACCATGCATGTGGGAGGATGCATTTATTGGGAGAGATCCCCTCTCTTGGCTATAAAAGGAGGGGGCTATTCCTTGATGAGACACGCTCATTCTTGTAAAGCCACCTAGCTAGTACTTTGATTTCCCCCTTCCCTTCCTTTGAAATAAAGCATGGCCCTCTTCCGTTGATGTCTCCATCTTTACATTCCTCCTCCCATCATGTGTATGCTTCTCTTTCCCCTCTCCCTTTTCCCTTGTGCCATACTCTCCCTCTTCATTCCCTGCCCTTCTAATCCCTTTTTCCCTCCCATGATAACGTTTCGCCCTCACATTCTCCTCTCCTCTATGGCCCTTGAGCGTCGCCATGCTTAGTGTCTAGCCACTTGTCTTGGTTTCTTTTCTGGCTAATAGAAATGGTGTGGCTGCTGGGATCAAAATCTCCACGGCTAGTGGTGTAAAAACTATTACTCCTATGTCTGGGTGCAGCTCTGCAGCCTATTTTGTCTGGAGTTCTCTACTTTTGTGCCTCCAAACTGCATGCCTTCCCTGTCTCTACGGCTACAAAACCTCCCTACTTCTACGCTTCTAGTCGGCCTGCTTTTTGCTTGCAGTTCCTACGTGTATTCTGGCTGGCGAATCTTCTGCTTGTACCGGTCACATTTGTAGAACTGCAACATTTGTACTCCTATGTGTGCATTCGCGCATCCACTGTGCACTCCTGCGTGCATCGCAGATAGATCGTGATAATTTTTTGGGCTCTTGTGTCTTCTAGTCACAGACAGTTTTTCTGAGTTTTTGCAAAACTATAACAGATCCCGCGCCCCCCTCTCTCTTCTCTTCTCTTCTTCTTCTCCTCCTCCTCTTTCTCTTTCTCTTCTCCTTCTCCTCTCCTCTCCTCTCTTTTTATTAAAGAGTAGGATTTGAACCCAAGACCTCCCCCTTCATAAAAGGGAGACTTTCATCGGGCCAACAAGTTGGAAGTATGAAAATGTAATGATTTTTGATTATATATTGAAATCTCGGGAACTGTAACTCTCTAACCATGGGGAGTTTACTCTTGTTGTAAAAAGAAAAAGTACATTTCATGTGCTCTATTCACATCTCCTACTAGATCGCTGATTCAAAACTTTTCCAAGTCCACTTCACGGATGCACGCCACACGAGGAGGGTGGATATTTATGTCACTTCTCGACGAGTTTAAGGATTTGGTGCCTGGTCCTCTGCTCATTACGGCTACCAATTGGCGAGATCTCTTTCTTGATCTTCATGTTGACCTTCAACAGCTAATTGTCCAGTGCATTGTTCAAGGAGACGATAGGTGGGATTATACACCGTGGTTGTTCCAAGGTGAAGAACTATTGATACGCTGGGAGAACTTTGATTTTAAAACTACTCATTGTGCAGTGATCGAGCTACTTGCTACTTGGAAGGTAATTAAAAGAGTTTCCTTCATCGAAGGGTGGGATGCTCTCCAAGCTTAGGGGGAGATTTGGCACATCTGCTTGTTAATTCCTGTGGATAAGCTCGTCTGGAATGGTTTATTCTCAATCTCACTACAAAGGTTTCTAGGCCTCGGCTATGGTTGGTAATGTTTCAACCAAGGAATCCATTTGTACCTAATCAACCCTTTATGCCTCATTTTGAGCTTTAAGTTGTAATTCTTTTTGGTCTAAAGATAAACTATCAACAAAGGATTGCAAGTTTATTTGGTGCTGAACGTTTGGATCAAGTATTGAATTCTCCCCACCCTCTCCTTCTACCTATCTTGGACTACCGAGAAACTTGGGATGTCTCGATTTTAGTCTTGGTGTGATGACATCTTGGATCCTTCAATTTGATGGAGCTTACAAACCTTCGACCAAGGCTGCTGGTGTGGGTGTGAAGCTCACTTCACCAAGTGGTGAGGAGTATTGTTATAGCAAGTCTGCACCTGCAAGTACATGCAATCAAGCTGAGTACTCGGCACTCATTTTTGGGCTACAAAAGGCACAAGAACATCATGTCAAGCAACTTGAGAAGCAAGGAGATTCTCAACTAGTGTGTGAACAAGTTAGTGGAAGGTGGAAGGTGCGGAGCAAAGGCTTGGTTCCATAACATCAACAAGCATTGGAACTTTGTGACCAATTTGAAGAGGTAAAAATTCATCATATCCCTCGAGCTCAAAATCTAGTTGCTGATTTCTTAGCACGTGAAGCTTGTACTTCAATCACACATGAAGCGAGTGGAACCACTGCTCCAAAAAGCCGCAAGCCATGAATGAGGGTGATCATTTGTAAGGAATGCAAAGGTTGTGGTCATCATGAAACTAACTGTTGAGCATATTTGATACGAGTTTACTAACTTCGGAAGATCATCAGAAAGGTCCTCAAGGACATTGCTCAAAAGAAGGATGCTAGACCGCACACCCCTTGAAGAAATAGCATGGCGATTACAAGAACTGGAAGAAGCTGAAGGTGATATGCAAGCTCTCCAACTGTTGACATTTGTCATGGCATTCTTGTTTGCCTTGATGAACAACCTCATGTAGCACCGTGTCTCTAACCGTCGCTTGTAAAGATGGATGTGATATCATGAGGGTTGGTCCTTTTAAGATTGTCTATGTGCTATTCTATGCTGAAGATTCTTCTCGTGTAGTATTTCACAATACACCAGTCACACCCTACCCTGCCTATGTGTGCTTTGTGGATGTATCTTCACATGATTTTTAGTTCAATCTTCCTCTTTCTATTCTTTGTCCATAGATAAGCCTCATTTTGCCTCTCTCTTTTCCATCTTCCAAGCATGGTTGACATTCCCATGTTTTGTGGATGGGTTGAAGAAAATCCAAATGAGTATCTTATGGCCTTCAAGCACTGTTGTGTTTCTCTCAACTTTCTTACTAAAGACAGATGGCTGTTGGTTCTTCCCACATTTCTAGAGGGTTTGGCTCAAGTGTAGTATGAGAAGCAAGCCGAAGATGTTCGTCAAAGCTGGCCAAGGTTGACAGCAGCGATGATTGAGTATTTCAGCAAAGAAGAGAAGCTAGAGAATGTGTACCTGCAGGTGCCAAACTTGAAGCAGGCAGAAGGTGAGATGGCACGTCGATATGTGGATCGAGCGGCCGTGGTCCTGGACTATTTAGTTGCCATGCAAGAGGACAATGCCGAATTTCGAGTTGGAATGACTCAGCATGTGTTGGGCTACCTTGTAGCATGAGCAAGTGACAAATTCTGCCTCAAGCTTAAATGGGGGAATCCAGAAACTATGGTGCTAGCACATGAGATTGCTCAAAATTTTGATAAAGTTTAGTCTGAACCTGCTTCAAAGAAGATGATTGTCCCTCTGCAACCCCCTCAATTCTTGCAACAACAACCTGGGGGGTCTAACTCAGGGGCATACTCCCACCCCCCCATCAAGGATGTATCCACCACCTCCACCTCAAATGTATGGTCCTCCCTTAGATGCTTACCCTCAACAAGGTGTATATTCTCACCCTCTGCCTCGAAGATTTCCCCAGCCTCGCCCATGAGCCCCCCTCCTTTCTACTCCCTTAGCCCCTCCAGCTAAAGAGGCCCCCCCTGCAATAGAACCTGGAGTCAATGACCTATAGCCAAGGCCCTAAATCTTTGGCTTGAGATGGTGGGCATCGAAAATCAAGCCAACCGCCCTCCAAGAGACTATGCTAATGTTGTATGCTATGAGTGCCACTAGAAGGGTCATTATTACACGGAATGTCCCAATATTCCAAGGGTGAATCTTCTAAGTGAATCAAACAATGAGGATTCTGACGTAGAGATCCTTGACCTCGGGAAAAGAAGTTGTACCACCTTGGACCCCTCTCCAAACCATGGACCGGGTCGCCCCAGGAAGAAGGTGTCCTTCTCAGAGCCCTCAGATGCTGAGATGGCAGACCCACCAACAGAGAAGACTAAAAGATCCTGCAGGAGTAAGTGGTCACCCTCGGATTTTCCCATCGGCTCAGGGCAAGAGGACTATTCAGTTGTTTAGGACCTTGCTCATCTGTCTTTGAGCATCACGCTCCCTCAACTAATAGCATTAAACCCTAGGGTGAGAGTGAGCTGCAGCAGGGGCTCTCAACAAGGAGGAGCAAGAAAAAGGGAAAGGTACGAGAGGTATCTTCTATCTCTAAAGAAATTGATCAGCACCCACATACAGTAGATGTCATCATAGATAATTGCCATGTCAAAAATGTGTGTGTTGATGGGGGAGCTACATGTAATATCATGGTGCCCCAAATCATGAAGAAATTAAAATTGAAATGCACAAGGCATTCCTCCACTCGAATCAAGGTAGCATATGGTCGACGACTTGCCACCCTAGGAGTCATTGAGGATTTGCCCATCACTGTCAATGGGTTGACCACCACTGTCAATTTCTATGTAGTGGACATCGAAGATATAGGTAGGAGTTACCCAACCATACTCGGGAGATCATGGTTGAGAAAGAGTGATGCAGTCAGCTATTGGAAGATAGGACACATGTATTTTGGTGCTTCTAAGGAGAAGATCCCAATGCAACTAGGTGCCATGGAACCAGATGAAGAAAAGGAGCAAGACAGTGATACTCTCTCATCCTCGGTGTTTGAATCAGTGGAAGGATCAGACCGGGGGAGGAGTTCTCAGATGAGGAAGTTTACATGATGGGGGTGTCTCCAACCCTGCCACCTACAGAAAAGGTAACAGCTAGTCCTCAACAGCTTGAATCTATGCTTTCCCCACACCTCACTCCAAGTGAGAAAGATGAGTTCCTAGAAATGTTCAGAGATTTCCCTGACCTTTTTGCAACTAGCTACCACCACCTTCCCCATGTGACTGCCATAGAACACAAGATGGAGCTGAAGCTTGATGCGAAGCTTGTGGCTCAGAAGTATCGGAGATTAAGGTCCCTACAGAATGAGCTCAGAAGTATCGGAGATTAAGGTCCCTACATACTGATGCTTTGTGCTCAGAGTTACAAAAACTTATAGAAGCTGGGTTTATTGTTCCAGTTCACAATACTGAATGGGTTTCACCAATGGTAGTCACCCCAAAGAAAAACAACAAGTGGCGGGTCTGCATCGACTATAAGAAACTCAATGCAGCCACCAAGAGAGACCATCATCCTCTTCCCTTTTAAGACCTCATTCTTGAGAGGAGCTTGAGAGGGTAAGTGGTCATGAGATGTATACTTTCTGTGATGGTTACTTTGGGTTTTATCAAATCAAAATTGCCAAAGAAGATGTGCTCAAAACCACATTTGCCACACCCTGGGGGACATTTGCATTCAAAGTAATGCCACTTGGCCTCACCAATGCTCCTGCTACCTCTCAAAGATTTATGAAGATGGTGTTTGCTCCTTATTTGGGGGATTTCTTGGAGGTGTTTTTAGATTATTTCTGTATATTATCGTCACATAAGGAGCACATCATGAAGGTTAGGTTCACCTTCCAAAGGGTCAATGATGCGAATGGCAGTCTCAACCCTGAGAAATGCACCATTGGAGCCACTCAAGGGAGGTTACGAGGACATATTGTCTCATTTGAGGGTGTCAAACCTAACCCCGAGAAGGTAGAAGCCATCCTCAAGCTCTCCCCACCAACAACCAAATGTCAGGTACGCTCATTTGTCAATCTAGCAGGATACTATCGCCGCTTCATTGATCAATATGCTACTTTGACATGACCCATGACTATGCTATTAAAAGATGGGGTTGATTTCTCTTGGGATGAAAATTGTGATCATGGGTTTGCACAAATCAAGAATGCTCTGGCTTCAGAACCCATTCTAAGCAATCTAGATTGGTCAAAGAACTTCTATATCAATCCTAGGTTTGGTGAGCACACTGTGGCAGGTATTCTTCTCCAGCAAGGGATGTATCCCGTTCGATTTGCTTCTCGACAATTGCTTGACACTGAGCGATGCTATTCAGAGGTTGACAAGCATGCCTTGTCCTTGGTGTTCTGCATTGAGAAATTTAGGCATTTTATGGCTGGAAAGTCCTTCACGATACTCACTAGCACTGGTCTTGCAAAGCAGGTTCTTCAATCACCAAACCCCATGGGCCAATTGGCCAAATGCTTGGCAGTTTTACAAGAATATGATTTTTCTTTCAAAATTGTAAAAGGGGGTTGTTCCAACTTGAAGAATGCTTTGATTGATTTAGAGGAGTGCCTTGATGTAACCCTTGTAGTGGCCATAGAAGTTGGGGATCCTTGGTATGGTGGTATCTATAGGTTTCTAACTGCTTTCTCCTTTCCTCCAGAAAGTACTAGCTATGAGAGAAAGAAGATCTGCAGAGATAGTAGGCACTACACCCTCTTTGATGGGGTGTTGTACCATGAAGGCATGGATGGGGTAATAAGACGGGCCATTGATGCAAATGAAGTACCTACGGTATTGAAGCATTATCATGATGGATTTTGTGGAGGCCACTATGCCAGTGACTATATAGCTAAGAAGATTTTACATGCTGGGTACTATTGGCCGACCTTGTTCAAGGATGTCACTATGCATTGCAAAACTTGTGAACCATGCCAATTCTTTGGTAGGAAGGATTTGCGTCCTAGGCAACATCACCTAGTGATGTCCATCCATCCATTTCAAAAGTGGGGAATAGATTTTGTCAGGCCCTTGCCCATGACTGCCCGCAAAAAGAAGTATCTTTTGTAGCCACTCAGTATGTCACTAAGTGGGCTGAAGCTATCACCCTCCCCGTTACAAATGCTAAGGTAGTTTCAAATTTCATATTTGAACGTATCTGCACAAGGTTTGGGATACCGATTTGGTGCCTCGTCCTTCATTCATTACGGCTACCAATTGGTGAGATCTCTTTCTTGATCTTCATGTTGACCTTCAACGGCTGATTGTCTAGTGCATTGTTCAAGGAGATGACGGGTAGGATGATACACCATGGTTGGTTCAAGGTGCAGAACTATTGATATGCTCGGAGAACTTTGATTTTAATTCTACTCATTGTGCGGTGATCAAGCTACTTGCTGCTTTAGAGGTAATTAAAAGGGTGTCCTTCATCGAAGGGTGGGATGCTCCCCAAGCTTGGGGGGAGATTTGGGGCATCTGCTTGTTAATTCCTGTGGATAAGCTCGTCTGAAATGGTATATTCTCAATCTCACTACAAAGGTTTCTAGGCCTAGGCTATGGTTAGTAATGTTTCGACCAAGGAATCCATTTGTACCTAATCAACCCTTTGTGCCTCGTTTTGAGCTTCAAGTTGTAATTCTTTTTGGTCTAAAGATAAACTATCAACAAAGGATTGCAAGTTTATTTGGTGCTGAACGTTTGGCTCAAGTGTTGAATTCTCCCCACCCTCTCCTTCTACCTATCTTGGACTACCGAGAAACTTGGGATGTCTGAATTTTAGTCTTGGTGTGATGACATCTTGGATCCTTCAATTTGATGGAGCTTACAAACCTTCAACCAAGGCTACTGGTGTGGGTGTGAAGCTCACTTCACCAGGTGGTGAGGAGTATTGTTATAGCAAGTTTGCACCTGCAAGTACTTGCAATCAAGCTGAGTACTCGGCGCTCATTTTTGGGCTACAAAAGGCACAAGAACATCATGTCAAGTAGCTTGAGGTGCAAGGAGATTCTCAACTAGTGTGTGAACAAGTTAGTGGAAGGTGGAAGGTGTGGAGCAAAGACTTGGTTCCATGACATCAACAAGCATTGGAACTTTGCAACCAATTTGAAGAGGTAAAAATTCAGCATATCCCTCGAGCTCGAAATCTAGTTGCTGATTTCTTGGCATGTGAAGCTTGTACTTCAATCACACATGACTGAGTGGAAGCACCACCTTAACAAAGTTGCAAGCCACGAAGGAGGGTGATCATTTGTAAGGAATGCAAAGGTTGTGGTCATCATGAAACTAAGTGTTGGGCATACTTGATACGAGTTTATTGACTTCGAAAGATCATCAGAAAGGACATTGCTCAAAAGAAGGATGCCAGACTGCACATCCCTTGAAGAAATAGCATGGCAAGTACAAGAACTAGAAGAAGCTGAAGGTGATGTGCAAGCTCTCCAACTGTTGACATTTGTCATGGCATTCTTGTTTGCCTTGATGAACAACCTCATGCAGTGCCATGTCCCTAACCCTCGCTTGTAAAGATGGATGTGATATCATGAGGATTGGTCCTTTTAAGATCGTCTATGTGCTATTCTATGCTGAAGATTCTTCCCATGTAGTATTTCACAATACACCAGTCACACCCTACCCTGCCTATGTGTGCTTTGTGGATGTATCTTCACCCGATTTTTAGTTCTAGTTTCCTCTTTCTATTGTTTGTCCATAGATAAGCCTCATCTTGCCTCTCTCTTTTCCATATTCCAAGCATGGTGGACATTCCCATGTTTTGTGGATAGGTTGAAGAAAATCCAAATGAGTATCTTGTGTTATGAGCAAAACACTAACAGGGGGTCAAACTATCATGAAAACCGTCCTCCACCCATGCTAATTTCGCCTGAGCAGGATGCTCCCTCAAGACTCCACCTTCATCAATGATCCACCCCTCATATATTTTGTCTAGAAGAGGGAAAGAAGTTTGCATGGTTGCTCAGGAAACAAATGGACCATGTGTGCACAGTGAGCAGCCGAATAGAAAGAACTTTTAAGGCTTTGAAAGAAAGAAAAGGGAAGAGACACTCAAGAGAGAGAACCTGAAGTGACCTTCATTACTAATAGAGTGAGACTCCACTCCAATGCAACTCAAAACACTAGAAACATAAGGGAGAAGAAGAGGTTTCATATGTACAAGAGGGAGCAGAAACTCCAAGACTACTCATAGAGAGAAAATGAACTAGAGAGAGATGGACTCAAGAGTCTACATAAGAGAATATCTACAAGAGAGAGAGGAGGCTCATGGAAGAGGCTTGAGGAGACTAGAGCCACAGTAACATGAGGCCTAATGGTGGAAGAGATTGATGAACAAGGGAGAGGAGGGCTCCTTTTATAGAGATTTTATCACCCTCCTTCACCCATTTACAATTGCTACCTGTAGATTCTTGTCCCCATCAATCACATAAGCCCGTATGTCACCATCCATGTCCTTTTTGGCTACTCTTGCCATGTGTCTCATCACAAGATGCTCAAGACTCTTAAAATATTGAGAAAGTCAAGAGTCCCCCCACATGGAGCCCATAGGGACCCTCTCTTTTCCACATGTCCATATCCTCCTTATTCCACATAGGAATTCTAGAAGGATTCCTCTTGACTTCACACTCCTCCACATGCCTTCCACACACTTGGCATGTGGCCTCTCTTATATTATTGGAACACGTGGACATGAGCCCACCTCTTTATATGACTCACTCTTCCTATTTTCTAAAAACCCCATAATATCCCATACACAAATAACTCTCACCCCATACCAAGGTATTTATAATTCATACCCATGGTATTTACAATGATTTATTCCACTCATCCTCTCAATCCCATACAATATCTTAGAAAATAGAAATAAGTGAGAGCCGCTAGGCTATCACTTGATACTCAAACTCTTATCAAACATAGAAGAAAACAATACCAATGCCAAATAAAAATATCAATTTTTAGCATCACAGTATGTATTGGTTCATTGCCATAATGGTCAAGCTTGATGATATTTCTTATATCTGACACATCTCTCAATCAAAGAAGATAAGAGAGAAGTTCAATATTCAATACATCATTAGTCTCATCTATGTCAAAATTATTTAGATATATACCATTTTCTCTAGGGTTTACACACCCTTTAAATCAATAAGCAAAGGTGTTAGTAGGATTAAATTCAAGCTATCATTTGCCCAAATGGCAAGCAAGAGCTTAAACATGCATTGAACACCTAGCTTGTTTGGTCTATATAACATCTCTATAAGTGGTTTATAGCATTGCCCTTGCCCCATAATTTTATAAAATGGAAATTGTTTCTTTGCAATCTTCTCCATTAGATTAACCATGTAATTCACATTCTTGATTAACACAGTTGACCATATGCCCATAGGAAAGTGCTCAAACAATCTATTCAGGAATTGAACACATCCATTTCTAAGCACAATTCAAATTTTCTTCCAAATTTGTATGCTTTTGTGATTATCACAAGGCTTATTGGACTTGAGGAGAAAATTTCTATTGAAGTCAAGTACAATAATTTCTTTGTTTTCATAGATGGAAAACATTGTACGTGTTCCATTGACTCATCAAACTTTTCTTTGTGTGGTATTTATATATGTAGAGGATTTCCATCTGTGTCATGGCATGCAAAAGTATCAAGGTGTGAAGTTAGGATTCAATGAATGCCCACTGTGGCTGTTTGTCCACACTCCGATGATTATGCCTTGAGAGGCTTGTAATTAGTATTTTGTTACCTCGGGCTATATCCGTTTTGCGATTGCAGCCTGCTGGCCTTTAGGCCCTCTTGTACTCTCGTTTTCAAGTAATATAACTAGCACTACTTTTTGCGCAAAAAAAAAAAGGATTCAATGAATGTTGTCCATGCTTATATTTAAAAATGTGAGCTTAAATCTACATTATATTTAAATTTCTCATTCACATTGTCAATGGTCATCTAAGTATTTTTGTGTATTAGATTATATCTCTAGTCTTCACATCATCACACAATACAATTTGTATTTTCTAATTTTGAAAAGGCATTGTTCATAACCCAAAAACGAATCCCACATTATATTTCCATACACATCTCTCAATTCATATCTACATAGATGTCATATAAAAGTATTAAGATTACAACTCAAAAGTGAATTCTATATTACATTTCTAAATAGAAGATCGGTTTCAAAACCGATCTAAGCATCTCATAGTCCACCTAGTGGGAGATGTTAAGATTGATTTTAAGATTGATCTTAGTCTTTCTCACTCATGCTCTTTTGTGCAGGAGATCATAAAATTGGTTTTAAAACCGGATCTTAGCCTCTCATTCATTACCGAGTCATAATGCTCGAGGGAAAGTGCTTCTTGACTTGTCATAATGCAGGATTTGATGGAGTCCACCCTATCCTTCTCGATGCTCGATATGGAGATCTCTTTTTGAGGTATCCACCTATTTCACGTGGCTAGGTAAGATATATTCATAATCAGTCTATAGATTATTCAACTTAAATTGAAGAAAATGCAATCAATGCAAGTTGATAGTAAGCATACCTCACAATACCACTGATCTTGAATATAGCATTTCTAACATCTTCTTGTAAGCACCCTTTCACTGTAATTGGGAGGATGAACTATCCAAGCAGTAGTACATGGGATGCTCCATGGCTTGCCCACTATCATGTGGCAACACTCATGGCCCCAACCTGTGACTTACTCATAGGATTCTTGGTTTACAACTAGGAGATAGACACAAACTATGTACGTAAAGCCCAATGAGTCCAACAAGGAAAAATCTCAAAAGACTAACAATCTTTTAAGGATGGACTATCCATGGCAGAGAACGATTATTGACCTCATACACACAAAAACATTCTAAGTGGAAGATGTGGGGAAATACCCCCCTTTGATGGCATATCTTGTCCTTTTCCTTCTTCTCTTCCAAGCTACCATAGTGTGAGGTACATTGTCATTAGAGAGGTTCTTGGTGTAGCTCTTGTTGTAACTCCTTTGCCCTTTGATCTTTCTTGCATCCTTCTTCTTTATACCTTCTCTCTTAATGAGGTATGCTACCAAATGAGTAGCTTCAAGTACATGATCACATGCATCCCATATGACTTCACATAAATCAAATATGAAGAGGGTCTCACCACTTGTTAGTAAATCAAGGGCAGTGTCTACTCTTGTACATAGAAGCTCATGAATGTATGGTGTGACACCAAAAATTGATATTTTTTATTTGGCATGGGTATTGTTTTCTGCTATGTTTGATAAGAGTTTGAGTATCAAGTGATAGCCTAGCAGCTCTCACTTATTTCTATTTTCTAAGATATTGTATGGGATTGAGAGGATGAGTGGAATGGATCATTGTAAATACCATAGATATGAATTATAAATACCTTGGTATGGGGTGAGAGTTATTTGTGTACGGATATTATGGGGTTTTTAGAAAATAGGAAGAGTGAGTCTTATAAAGAGGTGGGCTCATGTCCATGTGTTCTAATAATATAAGAGAGGCCCTACAAAATATAAAATATGTATCTGGAATAAATAAAATATATTAAATACTAGGTAACTCTTTCACTAAATCCCGAACTAACATATTAATGAACTCCTTAACTAACGTTTGATTTAAACTAATTAATATGACTAATTAGGCTAAAGTTTTAACCTTAAATTTTATCCTAATATTAAACTAAAAATGTTTAAGTTTAACTAACTCCCTAACTAAAGTTTGGTTTAAATTCGCTAACTAACGTTTTATTTAAATTCCCTAACTAAAGTTTTATTTATCCCTAATTAAAATATATTTAAATGGTTTATTATGTTGTTCTAAACATTTTTCAAACTAATCCCTAACTAATGTTTTAAATTCCCTAGCAAATATTTTATTTAAATTTCCTAACTAACTCCCTAACAAACGTTAAATTACAATGCTTTAATGCTTTAATGCATAAATTATGGTGTTAGCTTTAACATTTAGCTTAAAATTTTTTTAAACTAATGCCTTCAATTACTAATCCCTAACTAACGCTTTAAATTCCCTAACTAATGTTTTATTTAAATTTCCTAACTAACTCCCTAACTAACATTTAAATGTTAATATAACTAATTTATGTTTAAACCTAAACTAATGTTTAATCCTAAACCTAAACTAGTGTTTAGTGAACTAATGTTTTAAATAACATTTAACCTTAAACTGTTAGGTATTGAAGCTAATAATCATGCATGCAATTGTAATTGCTCACATGCCAAGCATGTGGAAGGCATGTGGAGGAGTGTGGAGTCAATAGGAATCCTTCTAGAATTCCCATGTAGAATAAGGAGGATGTGGACATATGGAAAAGAGAGGGGTCAATAGGAATCCTTCTAGAATTCCCATGTAGAATAAGGAGGATGTGGACATATGGCAAAGAGAGGGTCCCTATGGGCTCCATGTAGGGAGACTCTTGACTTTCTCAATATTTTAAGAGTCTTGAGCATCTTATGATGGGACACATGGAAAGAGTAGCCAAAAAGGACATGGATGGTGATATACAGGCTTATGTGATTGATGGGGAAAGGAATCTACAGGTAGCAATTGTAAATGGGTGAAGGAGGGTGACAAAATCTCTATAAAAGGAGCCCTCCTCTCCCTTGTTCATAATCTCTTCCCCCATTAGGCCTCATGTTGCTGTAGCTCTAGTCTCCTCAAGCCTCTTTCATGAGCCTTCTCTCCCTCTTGTAGATATTCTCTTATGTAGACTCTTCAATCCATCTCTCTCTAGTTTATTCTCTCTCTATGAGTAGTCTTGGAGCTTCCTCTCCCTCTTGTATGTATGAAACCTCTTCTTCTCCCTTGTGTTTGTAGTATTTTGAGTGTATTTGAGTGGAGTCTTGCTCTCATGGCAAGGAAAGTCACTTCTTATCATTTTCCTCGAGTCTCCATTCCTATGTCCTTTTCTCTCTCTATTCAAGTCTCTAAAGTAGTTCTTATTCGGCCGCTCACTGTGCACACATGATCCATCCATTTCCCGAGCCACCATGCAAGCTTCTTCCTCTCATTTAGGCAAATTCTAGGGGTATTGGATTAGTGATAATTGTGGAGCCTTGAGGGAGTAGTTTGCTTAAGTGAAATTAGCATGGGTGGAGGGAAGTTTTTATGATAGTTTGACCCCTGTTAGTATTTTCCTCATAACTTTTTGCTCGGTAGTCCGATTTTGATGAAACTTATATCAGCACAAAGCTCTCTTCAAGATGCATTTTCTATGAGTCTCCATTCCTATGTTCTTTTCTCTCTCTATTCAAGTCTCTAAAGTAGTTCTTGTTCGGCCGCTCACTGTGCACACATGGTCCATCCATTTCCTGAGCCACCATGCAAGCTCCTTCCTCTCTTTTAAGCGAATTATAGGGGTATTGGATCGTTGATAATTGTGGAGCCTTGAGGGAGTAGTTTGCTTAGGCGAAATTAGCATGGGTGGAGGGTAGTTTTCATGATAGTATGACCCCCTGTTAGTCTTTTGCTCATAACTTTCCGCTTGTTAGTCCAATTTTGATAAAACTTATATAACCGCGAAGCTCTCTTCAAGATGCATGTTCTTATTTGATTAGATCTTAAATCAGATACTAGTATAAAATGAGTCTCTGTATTTGTTAGTTTGTTTTCATGACAGTTTTTACCCCCTTTTAGTAAACTATCCATATCTCTTCAACCGGTTATCTAATTTCAATGAAACTTATATCAATGCGAAGCTCTCTTCAAGAGCATGTTTTTGTCTAATTAGATCTTGAATCAGATACTACTATAAAAAGTTATGAGCTTTTGTGTCTGATAGTCTATTCTCATGATAGTTTTTACCCCCTTTTAGTAAAGTGTCCATATCTCTTCAACTAGTTATCTATTTTCAACGAAATTATATTAGTACGAAGCTCACTTCAAGGCACATTCTTGTATGTACTTTAATTTTTGATATCATTTTTTTGGTAGAAGCTATAGACCTCTGTGTTTTCTAGCAATTTGTAGAATGATTTTGAGCCATTTCTAGAGGCTTCTGTGAAGAAGGTGCCATGTTTCCCTAGAATTTACCCATCCAGCCAAATCAGCCCCTTCAAGCTTCTAGATATATATCAGTTCATGTCATGTTGAGCCAAAAGATCTTCTTCCAACAATGCATCGCTCTCATCTTTGGCATCGACTAGCTTGGTGAGATAATGGCCTCTGCAGATCCTTTTCTTCTCCTGATGCTAGACTACAATGTCACTTGGGATGTTACCATATTCATTATACTCTAAGGGAAGCAAGGAGAAAGATATGTTGTGGTTTTCTTTGCATGAAAATATTTTCTTCATCTCTCTTTGCAAGTGATAAGGGTCTCTATTATCAAGATTGGGAAGAGCAGGAAGCTAAGAGGTGCATGAAGTTTCATTACCCCCAATTTCATGTCACATTATTTTGGTGGAGACACCGGGTACATTTGGTATTGGATTCATCCCACCTTACTAAATGGTCTTGGGTGTACTTGATTGCATGTTATGCCTAGTATAGGCATGTGTTTCTGATGTGATATAGAAGATGCTTGGAAGAACTCCATTAGAAGAGATTGTGGCCCGTTTAAGAGAACTTGAAGATTGTGAAGGTGGTGCTCAACATATTCCCATGGTCATTATGATAATATCGTTTATGTTTGCACTCTTGAATATGTTGGTGAATCGACAATGCCGTCAGTAGACACAATGATAGATTGGGGATTGTTTCATGCACTGGTAGGTTGGTGTGAAGAAGAGTTGAGTCTTTGGGCAGTTTTTGACTATAAGAGCGGAGTGGTGATTCTCAATGCTTTCAACTTCTTTTGCTATGCAAATGATGAAGAGTACAATATCTTGAAGCTGTTATGTGCACTTCCAATTGTGAGAGGGGTGATTCTTGAATGCATGTATACACAATGTTTTCATGGTATTGGTTGGTCACGTATTTTTGAAGATTTTGTTGAGGATCACATTGTGGAGGGTTTTCAACAAGTGGTTATGCATAATAAGTTGGTCTTGATATACTAAGGCTCTGTGGGATCTTGTTTGGATCTTGTTTGGGATATTAGTTGGATCTTGGTGTTTTCTTTTTGTGTTTCATCATGGTGAAGATTCCAGTGTTTCGAGGGACCCAAGGGGAAGAACCGGAGTCTTATCTTCAGGATTTTGTTCGAGGATGCCGGCTTTCTGGATGGTCCATGAAGGATCGAGTAGAGATTTTGCCTGATTTTCTTGAAGGTGTAGCCTTGAGTTGGCATGAGGCCTTGCCAAACCCTACCAAGGAGGACTGGGACCAAGTGGTGCAACAATGAAGTAGAGACTTGGGGCAGTGGAGTCACCAAATGCTTTGATGTTGCAGTTGTGGACCGGTTCTATCAAGGAGAGGGTGAGATGGTCTCTGCGTTGGCAATCCAATATGAAACTTTATGGACAAAGTATGAAAGGGCAGCTTTGCGAGTTGTGGCATCTACATCATCGGCCCCTCAAAGTCTTGTAGGGATGGAGCACTTAAAGATGAGCAAATTTGTTATGGCTTTGGAGCTTTGTCTTCACTCAAAAGTAATGAGTAAAGATCCAACAACATACATGGAGGCACTTCACATTGCAACCAAGAAAGAAGCTTCTCTAAAGATCAAATCATCTTTTGTGTCTTCAACAGCTTCAACTTCTAAGGTGGAGGTAATGGGCACTCCTTAGGTACCTATCTCCCAATTGATGGCAAAGTTTGCTGATTTAAAATTGCATTTGGTTAATGCACGACAACCTAGAGCACCAAAGAGTGAAGATAGGCCTTGAGATAAGAGTGGGGTCACTTGCTATGAATGTAATGAAATAGGTCACTACTGCCCCGAGTGTCCTAGATTAAGAAAGAAAGAAGAAAAACAAGCATCCTTGTTAGAAGCTTCTTCAGGGGATGAGGAAAGAGAGGTAATGATGGCTAAATGGGAGCATGGTAAAGCAAAAGAAGAAGAAGAAAGCAAGGAAGAAGTAGATGAGGAACATCAACAAGAGGAATGCTGTAGTAAGAAAAAGAAGGCATCGAGAAGGAGAATTAGCCAGTCAGACTTTCCTTTAGGACAAGGCATTGGAAACTATGACTTGTTGTCTGACCTTTAAAAAAAAGGAAGCTTATATCACCTTTGGTCAATTACTTGCTTTGTCTCCAAAACTACGAAAAGAATGGGGAAAGCTAGCAAGCACAAGTGTCAAAGAAGAAAAAGAAGAAAAGTTCCATTTCTGTTGTTCAAAAGGTAGATATAGATGTTGGTGATGATGTACTTGTGGTTGATGTGATCATTGATGGTCAAGTGATTTCTAATGTATACATTGATGGAGGTGATTAATGTCATGAGTGAGAAGACCATGATAGATGCTGATTTAAAATACTCTAGTATATCACATCAAATTGGTTGACAACACTAGGGTA